>NC_133619.1:273352859-273435886 GCF_048593235.1 Sminthopsis crassicaudata | reverse complement strand
CTTCGATTATTCAGAGACTGTCTTATTCAATGACTTGTAACAATACAGCATCACTGAAAGAATATACTTTTAAAAATGGTCTTTGTTTCATGGAAGTTTGGAGTCATTAAAATATGATACTATTTTCCAACTTTTTTCTCTTCTATCCTAGAGGGGAATGCCTCATTGTCCTTACAGGGTTTGCTCTCAAGATATAACTATGGAAGGACTGGCACAATGAATATTAATATTGTGATTAAAATGGTTAAACAAATAATGAGAGGAATCACAGACTCATGGAACATTACAGTGGCATAAGTTGAGAGGATTAGCAGCTTTATAAGTGGACTTGGGGGACAAACCATATTTAAGTATGTTTGTAGGTAGATCAGTCTGGCTGGAATAGAGTGTTTGTGTGGAATAGTGGGACATAATGTTGGAGGTGTGGTTCACTTCTAGTTTTCTGAAGGACTTGAGTGTCAGATTAAATGGGGAGCCCTTGAATTGAATTGAATGAAAAATGTTTGCTATAGTGTCCACAAGGCAGCAAAGAATGTTGGAATTACCCCTAAAGAATTTAAACACCTTATAGGCTCATTCTTACATTAAAAGTTGATTTCCATGATGTGAAGTTTCATATTTCCTATTAGACTCCTTGGGAAATCAGTGTTTTTCTGAATGTTTTATATGGAAAATAATTGTATTTTTTACTTAGTATACATTTTCTCAAAGCACATTAAAATATTTTAAATATGGCCTAAATATTTTTTCAGGGGATGGTCATATTACAGCTGATTATACATATATTATTTATAAATGTCATTTAATCTTCATGGAATTCTTATATCTAGGGTGTAGAAATGGGGAATGTGAATGCCACCTTTAGTCCTTCCTCAGTAACTTTCAAACAAAAATCATCCTATTCAGGAAAACATCTGGGTTTAAGGTTAATGGAGATTCTTGAAATATTCTAGAATTTCATTTGCTCTTTAATGATTATTCTCCATTCTTGCAGTTGCCCTTAACAACTGTATGTTGTTCAATATCTGATGTAACAGGGGAACTATTTAAGACCACATCCTCTATAAATTGCTTAAGTATATTTCCAGAAACATTAAGAAAGCTAGGATCTGGCAATAAAGACAGGGATAAGAGAGGGGAAAAAGGCCCCAAGATATATCTTGTTTAATATTTTAATTTTCAATTTCACCTACTTTTTTAAAAATTTATAGACCTTCTTCTATAACCCAAAATGAGAATTAAAATACTTTGCAAATTTGCAGCAAGGTACATTGAATGGTGGATAGGACACAGGAGTTCAAATCAAGAACCATCTCAGATGCTCTCTAATCCTATGAAATGTATATGATCAATTAAGAGAAGAGGAGTTATAACTCCTCTGTCCCTACAAGAGCCATTCATGAACTTGCTTCCAGCACAACTGGATTACCCTTTCCCCATTATATTTCAACATTTCACTCTTCCATTTCATCCCACAACTGGTCTCCCTTAACTGTCCTGGATGTGCATTTCTCAGTGCAGTTATGATGTAATTGTAAGCAAAATTTCCTGTGTCCCCCTATTCTGCCCCATCTCCTCCTTTGGTATTTTGTGCCTTTTGGCCAGTGTATAACACCATCCACCTCTTTTTTTCTTCTGGTGGGAAAGAGCAAGCAGCAATGAACAGGCATGGATAGTTGTCATCTACATTATTGATTTCTAATTATATCATCTTTCCACCCAGTCTCAATCCTCATCTTCCATTCAAGAATTTCCTCATTTCCATTGAGGGGGGCACTATCCTTTCAGTCTCCCAGATTTGCTTCATTGTTCTTGACTTCTTACTCAAATGAGATTGTTCTCTTTATTGATCAAGGAGATTAGAAATGGAGACCCTTGATGTTCTGTAGTCTTAACTCTGTCTTATTTCAGATAAGTATACTCAGATTCATTGAGATGAAATACATTTTCCAAGTTGACTCATGTATTAAATGGCAGAAATAGATTTGAAATCACGTCCTATAACTCTACCGTCTGAAAGCCTTTTTCTCAATCCTTATTCTTCTTGACCTTTTGTTGGTCTTGGAGAATATTGACTGACCACTTTCTCCTCTTAGATATTTAATCTCTTATCTCTGAGATGCCATATGTGTGTGTGTGTGTGTGTGTGTGTGTGTGTGTGTATGTATCTCCTTTAAAAATTAGGAACATATTTTGTTAACCTATTTTCAAACCTTTCAAACAAAGAGTCAGTGAGATTTGAACTCCTTTGTTAAAAATATAAAAATGCGACATCTTGTACTTAGGTTGCAAGAACAATTGATTGATAGCAGTGAAGATGTAAATTTCTTAGATGAATTTCAATAAAAACCTTTGTACATTTGGTGGATAGAATTTTAAAATAAGTCTCATGATTTGTGAGTGTAACCAATGATGCACTTCTTTAATTGAGATGTGTACATCTTTGTGAGGGATCTTTTTCATCTATGAAAACCACTAAAATCATGTAAAAATAAGCTGAATTCAGAGACAAATGTAATCACTGTATCATAAAATGGTAAACCAAGACTTTAAAAAATAACAAAGCACCAAGATTTAGGGATTTTAGATTGAAGATTTAGGGACTCTAGTCAACATAATGACCAAGCATGTTTCCAGAGGCTTTGAGGTGAATATATTACTATCTACATCCAGATAGAGAACTGTTAAACTCAGAGTACAATGGAGATACCTTCCCTTCCCCCCCCCCCCTTTTTTACTTGACCAATTCAAAGATTTGTTTTGCTTGAATTCTACATGTTTGCAACAAGAATTTTATTTTTCCTTATTTTTCAGTTGTGGGATGATGGCGGTGGCAAGGAAAGAATTCAATTTTGAAATGAAATCAAATTTAATTTAAAATAATGAAACACATTGGGTTTACAATTACAATAAAATTTGCATCTTGGCTTGGATATGGGTTCAAGCCTGCAAATTCTTTTGATATACCTCACAACACTTGTCTGTGACCCCTAACCTTTTGGGGTCCCTTTCCAACTTTAACAATAGGACCCTATTTTTTTTTTTTTACAAAAAGTGTATATATAGTATTGAAATTATTGTTCTTTGAAAGTTTAATTGAATTAATTTGTAAAAATCATTTGGTCATAGGGCTTTTTTCTTTGGGAGTTCATTTATATTTTTATGGTATTAGATTATTTAAGATATTTTTTGTTCTGTTAATGTGGGTAATATATTTTTAAAATAAATAATCATTTAATCATCAAAAAGGTATCAGGCAGGCAGGAAGGAAGAAAACAAGGAGAAAGTGGAATCTTACAAACTCAGAAAGAAGAGAATACTAAAGAGGAGAGGGGGATTAGGAGTGCCAAAGACTGAGAGATCAAAAAGAATGAAGATGAAGCAACTAATGGATTTAGCAACTAAAAGATCATTGGTAACTTTAGAGCGAAGTAACACTTTTGGTCCAATGATAAAGATGGAAGCCACATGGTGAGAGATTAAGAGGGGAATGAAAGGAGAGAAAATGGGAGCCTTTTTGAATTTACCTACAAAGGGCAGGAGAGACATAGATTGATTGTTCTCAACACATGACTAATGTTTGGTTGTGGTTAGAACCCAAGTCTTCATGATTACTACTCTAGTGTGCTTAGCAATGAACTATGAAACTTCCCTAAAGATCAAATGAAACAATATTCATAGCACAGTGCCTGGAACATAATAGGTGCTTCATAAATGTTTATTCCTGTACCTTTCTCCACATATCAAGACTGTGGAGAAAGTATATCCCATTAATATAGAGGGAAAACATAAGACTTGAAGAATATTAGAATTGGCAGGTACCTTGAAGGACTCTCCATTTTATAGATAAGGAAACTGATTGTCAAAGATGGGAAGAGACTTGACTGAGATAACAAATTAGTGATATGGGAAATACAGGAATTCTAAATAAGTTCTGGGCCCTTTTTTAAAAATTCACTTCAAAATTCTTATTGCTATCCTATTAGAAATACCAAACAGGACATTCTAAGACTTGAGATAATAGGCACATAATTAACAAGCATTATGTCTTTTATGTGCCAAATTTTACCAAATTAACCTCTGTTGTTCTCTGTCAATTAGAAGCAACTATTATGTAATGAAAATAAAACTGAACTAGGAATTAGAAAATGTTAATTCCAGTTCAGTTTTGCCATTAAATGTTTGATCAACATTATAAACAATCATTTTTCAGAAGAACTGCAAATCATTAACAATAGTGCTGGAACTCTATCTTCCCAGAAATCAGCCGGAGTCAGGATCACTAAGCTTCTTTATTCTAGATCTTTACCGTCCCCTCCAACGCCAGGTCACGAGTGCGAGAGAGCGTGAGTTCCAGCACCCAAGTTTCTCCTACTCCTCCTACACACGTCACTTCCCCCTCTTTGTCCCACCAATCAAGTCAGCACAGAACAGCTGGGGAGGGTCAACCTTCAAACAAGTTAATAGGGAACCGTCCAATTGGCAATTAGTCTCACGTGCTTCATTATCCAAGTGCATTGCTCAGTTCTAGGCCTTTACATCTCCCGCTTTCTTTTGTTTTAGACCACAGGTGGTAGTGCCATCCCTGACTTTTCAGGGAGGTGAGAACCCCAAAAAGGAGGTGATCACGCCCCCCCCCCGACTTCTCAGGAAGGGAGATGAAAGCACTAAAAAGGAGATAATCTCGCCCTCCCTGACATCTCAGGAAGGGAGATGAAAAGCACCAAAGAGAAGTGGGGATTTGCTAGCGGGTTTCTGGGTTGAAGGGCCTTATTAAAGACAAGTATGCACAAACCCATCAGCATGGAGTTATTACACAAGCACATAGCAATAACGCAGAGGCTATTAGTGATGACTCTCCCCACAGTCAGTGCAGACTCAATGTGGTGTAACAAACAGGAATTGTACATGCAAGTAGTGATATAACAAACAATATAAATCAACATGGTATTGTAAGAGATTTCCAGAAGTCCTAGAAGGAGGGTATGCAAACATCAGTCACACATACGCCTTCTTCAGCAACCAAGAGATAGTCCAAAACCAATCTATTGTCCATTGCTTCACGTGTTAGGGAATCCAATGATCCCCACAAGTTTTTGAAGTCCCACATCGGTCTTTCTGACTAAGTACAATTCGGTATCAGAAACTCAAACTTTGATTTTTAGGCAAAAGAATTCAGGGATATAGCCGAGTGTTCTTTTTTCATTAACTGTATGAGTGGCAGACCACTGAAAAGGATCCGCTCTTTTAAGAACTTCGAGAGTGAGTGAGAAAGCGCTCAGATAAATATACCCTACATGTCCATTTTCAGAGTGGACCTTCAAATCATTTATAATCAGGCTGCTAGAATCTTATATTTGCAAATTGTGATAACTAAAGAGGAAGCTAAGAGCATGGCAGAAGGCTACACAGCTTATCTTTCTTTCTCTCTCCTATACTCCCTATAGGACAAAACCCTTATGGTTTGAAATTTAATATTTTAAGACCAATGGACATTATGGCTTCATTCCAGTCTGGAGAAGCAGCTAGACATGTGATCAACCATTTTTCCATTGTAGAAATTTCACATGCATTTAGGACAGTTTATGGATTGGATTACAAATATTTTGCCTTTAGGTGTTTTTGCATTGAATTTAACTTTGCCCATTCCATTGGCATTTCTTATAATCCTATTAGTAAAGTCATTACTGCACAGACTATATCCCCAAGATCTTCTCTTCTAAACAAGAGAAGGGAATTTTGGGATATGCACAATATGGGATATGTGATTGCTTGCAATTTTTAAATTCTGATTTTACATTTTTAAACACTTTTGATTTTACATCTTCAAAGTATTTTGATTTTACATTACTATTTTGATTTTATATTTTTAAGTTATTTTGGTTTTATATTTTTAATCTATTTTGGTTTTACACTTTTAAATTATTTTGGT
The DNA here is from genome assembly GCF_048593235.1 of Sminthopsis crassicaudata. NCBI lineage: Eukaryota > Metazoa > Chordata > Mammalia > Dasyuromorphia > Dasyuridae > Sminthopsis > Sminthopsis crassicaudata. The sequence continues at coordinate 273,429,954 of NC_133619.1, read as the reverse complement.
TTTACATTTTTAAATTCTTTGCCTTTTACCTTAGCAATGCACTTCTGGCATACACAGAAAGTGCAGCTAAGTGACTGATTGACTTTTGTTTGACTTTTGTTAATCTTTTTGACAACAACTTTGTTTCCACTATGATGTGGAAAGGCCTGGATGGCATTTGGAAAGACCCAAGTTGAGCCCTGGGTACATTCCTTCCTAGGTGCAGATCTAGCAGCAGAGTTCATCCCTACATTATTTGTGACCTGGGGATCCAAGAGAAGGACCAGACAACAGCCCAGAGGGACCAGCCAGATGTCCGCAGCCCTTCAGACGCTGATGGCAACGATGTCCCTCCTGACCGTGACACCAGAGACATCAGACACAGTTCCAGTGTTGCAGCTGAAATGGACTGTTTTGGGTGATATGCAATATAAAGACTGTAAATGGACAATGGGCCTGCTTGCTCCTCCCGTGGCTACTTGCCATATGGTGGCCTGGGGAGAGGCTTTGCCCTATGCTTTCTATTGAAGGACTTTGCTTTTAAATTAGTGGGTGAAAAACCAACGCACCCACCTGCCGTTGTTATTGAGACAATGTTACTGGACATGATTTTGTTTATGTGCACCTGTGAAACTAGAATTGCTCTAGGATTGTGAAAAGTGCAATACAGAATTGTGAGGAACTAGAATTGCTCTAGAATTGTGAAAAGTGCAATAGAGAATTGTGATAAGCTAGAATTGCTCTAGAATTGTGAAAAGTGCAATAGAGAATTGTGATAAGCTAGAATTGTTCTAGGATTGTGAAAAGTGCAACAGAGAATTGTAAGAAACTAGAATTGGTCTAGAATTGTGATAAATGTAACTAGAATTGTGACAACCTACCTCACTGATATTTAATTGTTAACTAGAATTGTGATGTTTTACCTTGTTGACTTCCCACCTCAGTGTTGACATCCAACCTCTTTGGCTTATTATCTCCTTGAGTGTGACTTTGATGAATGGGTTGAACACTTGGGCCACTGTTGAGCCTGGTTCTCATTGTCATACTTCTGTTTACTGATCTGCTGCTTTGTACCTCCTTGGGCATAATACTTTGTCATCTTATGGATCAAGTGAACTATAGCTGGTGCTAAAAGTTTAGCTTGATGAGATGTGCGGTTCCCGCAAAACAAGAGAAAGGGAATTGTAAGGGCCCTTTAAATGGGCGGACACAGTGCATCGGGAGATTGAGGCCCCCCGGAAATAATTTCTGTGGATATTAGGACTGCCCTTGGGTGGGATCTTGGCCACAATGAGATAGCTTCGTAATGGGTGACTCTCTTGCTGATTGGCTGTGTGTGTGACCTCACAGGCCCTTTATAAGCCCACTGCAGACAGCAGTCACTCTCTTTAACCTGGCGCTCTCCACCCTGGCTCCCCAGCCTGGGTGGCCAAGCCAAGCTGATGGATAGCCGAGAGAGGTAAGGGTTTTGGTAGTGAACACGTGGGTCTTCTGACCAGATGTTCACTTGGGAACCAACAAGTCAGGGCATCAGTCAGGGAATTATGTGAGTAGGTATAATAAAGGCTTTTAAGATTACACGTGGCTGTTCTTGAACGTGCTACCGGTTATTAAGCTATAGATTCAAGAGATTGTGGCCAGAGACCTTTGAAGGCCTCAGAGGAGGCGAGCCGGGTAGAGTTCACACTGCAAAGGTCAGTGGTCAAAGGTACTCTGTTGGGCCTAGGGCAGACTAGTAATTGTAACTTCCAGGAGGGCACGTTACACAATAGGAAAAAATATTTCAAATCAGTATTAATAAAACAATACAGACTAAAATAACCCTGAGGTTTTACCTCATATTCTGCAATTTGACAAAACCTGGGAATAATCAGTTTTGGAGAGGTTATGGAAAAATAGGAATACTAATATATTGTTGGTAGAGGTGTAAATCAATACAACTGTTTTGGGAATAAATTTGGAATTATGCAAATAAAATAACTGAAATATCCTTGTCTTTTGATACAGTGATCTCACTAGGTTTATACTCTTAAAAAAGACTATAAGAAAATGATAGTCTCCATGAATACCAATATATGCATAGCACCACTATCTGTGATAACAAAGAAATGGAAACAATGTAGATATCACTGATGGGGGAATGGCTAAGCAAATTGTGGTAACATAATTGCAAAGGAATATTAGGATGCTGACAAAAATGATGTGAACAGAGAAGCATTCAGTGATTTACATGAACTTATGTGGAATAAAATAAGCAGAGATAGGAAAACAATATATATATATAAACTATAATAAGTAAACAGAACAACCACAAAGTAATCAAAAGTGACTGTTTTAAAATGATGCAGAATAAACATGGTTCCAAATAAGAGCTTTGAGAAAATATCCCAATCTTTCCCTTTGCAGAGGAATGTCCACAGATTATTTTGTGGGCAGCTACATGGCATAATAGATGAGAGTTCCTGGAAGAGTACAAATCTTGCCTCAGATACTTACTAGCTGTGTGATTCTGGGCAAGTCACTTAATCCTAGTTGTCTCAGTTCCTCATCTCCTCAGTGAACTAAAGAAAGAAATGGCAAACCATTGTTATGTATTTGCCAAGAAAACCCCAAATGGGGTCTCAAAGAGTCAGGATCAAAACAACTACACAACAACCTATTTAAGGCTTTTAAAAATATTGATCAGTATTGCTGATTTTAAATCTTTTTTTCCTCCTTTAAAATACTATTAATTGTATAGGATTGGTGTCTGATAAGGGGCAGAAATTCAAGGGGAAATTTTAATGATGTTAAAAACAAAAGATATAAATAAAAATTATTTTAAAAAAAATAAATAAAATAGTTAAACATATTAAATCATATTTTCTCACTAAAAGTAATTATTAACATATTTAGCAAGAGAAAAATAAATAACTAATAATTACTCATTGGTTGGTATTTAACAGTGAGATACTATTGATAAACATCAACCAATGAGTAATTACTATCATTTATTATTTACCATAAATGGTGCTAAGCACAAATGCAAAAGTGGAACAGTCTCTCACCTCAAGAATCTTACATTTTAATCAGGCAATGAACATTTGCACATAAAAGCATGTGTGTATATGTATATAAACATATATATATATATATATATATATATATATATATATATATATATATATATATATGCAATGCACATGTATGCATACACACACTATTCTTTGTTTTAGAAGAAGACCAATGACATCACAGGTGGTGTTTTGACTCATGTATGAACTGGATTTCAATGAGGCAGAGTTGCACAAAGTCATCAGCTTTACTTTCTCTTCCAGAGTCAGTGAAGTCCACTGGCAAGTCAAATGTCAAGATGAAGAGAGATGGCCTGGAATGCAGTGGATGAATTAGTGTCTTTAATGTCTGCCCATGTTCTAAGCCCTCCATAGCTTCTATTTCAATCACCTTCATGGCTGTTAGAATGAATTATTTCCATCTGTCCATTCTGCCACAGAAAGTCTTTTCATACTTGGAGCAGACATCTTCTAACTCACTGATGGGTTTGAGGTCTGTTGGTTACTTTCAATCTGGTTTAACTCACCTGCCAAGATAGTTTTCTAGGATGAGGTCACTAAATGTGCTACAGCTTCTTAGAATCACAGGTGAGAGTGAAGTGCCATGTATATGTATATGTGAATGTGTATTTGTACACATATATGTACAACATATTATATACACACATATAACACATAGACATATTACATAGCCATATACATACATACATGAACACATATAGAGATACGTACACGCACACAAAATGAATACCTAGTAATTTTGGAAGAGAGTAAGCTAGCAGTTAGGAATAACAGGAAAAGTTCTGTTAAAGCTAGAGTTTATGGGGAAAATTTTTTACATCTTAAGGCTCTGATAAAGGCCTTATTTCTAAAACATATAGAGAATTGACTCAAATTTATAAGATACAATCCATTCCCCAACTGATAAATGATCAAAGGATATGAACAAATAATTCTCAGATGAAGGAATTAAAGTCATTTCTATTCACATGAAAAAATGCTCTGCATTACTATTGATTAGAGAAATGAAAATTAAGACAACAACTCTGAGGTACCACTTCATACCACTCAGATTGTCTAGGATGACAAGAAAAGATAATAGTGAATGTTATAATGGATGGGGGGAAACTGGTATACTACTACATTGTTGGTGGAGTTGTGAACTGAGCCAACCATTCTGGAGAGCAATTTGGAACTATGGCCAAAGAGTTATTAAACTGTGCATACCCTTTGATCCAGCAGTGTTTCTACTGGGTTTATACAAAGAGATCTTAAAGGAAGGAAAGGGACCTACATGTGCAAAAATGTTTGTGGCAGCCCTCTTTGTAGTGGAAAGGAACTGGAAACTAAGTGGATGCCTGTCAGTTGGGAAATGGCTGAATAAGTTATGATACATGTTATAGAATATTATTGTTCTATAAGAAACGATCAGCAGAATGATTTCAGAGAGGCCTGGAGAGACTTACATGAATTGATACTAAATGAAGTAGGTAGAATCAGAAGAACATTGTACAACAACAACAAGATTATGTGATGATCAACTGTGGCTTGGCTTTTTTTCAACAATGAGGTAATTTAGACCAATTTCAATAGACTTGTGATGAAAAGAGTCATCTGCATCCAGAGAGAGGACTATGGGGACTGAATGTGGTTTATAACATAGCATTTTCACCTTTTTAGTTGTTTGCTTTTTATTCTTTCCCATTTTTCTTTTTGATCTGATTTTTCTTGTGCAGCAAGATAAATGTGGAAATATGATTAGAAGAACTGCACATGTTTAATCTAAATTAGATTATTTGCTGTTTAAGGGAGGGAAGTGGGGAGAGGGGAAGGAGGAAAATTTGGAAAACAGGGTTTTGAAAGGTGAATGTTGAAAACTGCCTTTGCAGGGACATAGCTAAGATGGTGGAGAGTTGATAGATCTTTGCCTGACCTCTTCCTGACTTCCCTCAAAAGCAACATCAGAGCAAGCCTTTCAATGAATTTTGGGGTTGACAGAAACCACTAATTATTTGGAGTGCAATACATTTGTAGCAGAAGATATTTTGAAAAGACTTTAGGAAAGGTCTGAGTCAATTGGGTAGGGGGACATGGCTCAATGCAGGAGCAATGCAAGGAGGTCCAGAGTGGAGAGGCCTTGTATGGGGAATTTAGTGGGAGGTCCTTAGCCAAAATACAGCAGCACTCTGTCCTAGTTCAGAAGCCAGTGGATCAGCAGACTAGCTATGAGACATGCAACACAATTACAAAAGGCAAATAGTGAATTCCTGGAATGAAGCCTGCAGCACTGGTCCCAGGGCTGCATGCTTCAACCTTTAAAAAAGAGCAAAAAAACCAAAAAGAGCTCTGACCATAGATAGCTATTATGGTGACAAGAAAGAACAAACAAACCCTGAGGAAAGTAAATGCAGAATGCTTCCAGAAAAAGCCTCAAAGGATGATATAAGTTGGTCTCCAACTCAAAAGACTGTCTTGGAAAAATTTGAAAAGGATCTTAAAAAAGAGAAGAAAAATGGGAAAAGGAAATGAGAACTTTGAAAAATAATACACAGAAATTAAAAAAAAAACTCCTTAAAAATACAATTGGTGAAGTGGGAAAAATATATATACTGAAAAAAAAAAAAACATTTGTTAAAAACTATATGAAATGAAAAAAGAAAATAATTCTGTAAAAAATAGAATTGGTGAAATGGGAAAAAAATCCAGTGAATAAAACAACTCATTTAAAAGTTCAATTGCCCAAATAAAAAGGGAAAACTATCTTTGCATGTATTTTGAAAATAAAAAGCTATTATTAATTTTTTTTAAAAGCTTGAATTTACCCTTGAAGAAAAACATGGATGACAGCCAATGCAAAGGCAAAAAGAATATGGAGGAAGCATCATGTTGGCACTGCAAGTATTCCAGTATAGTTGAGGCAAAGAGAAGGTGGAAAGAAACCATGTATGAGAAAACTGATAGACAGTGCCCAATTTGTGAAGATACTGAAATGCCACAGAGTTTATATTTGATCCTGGAAGTAATAAGGAGTGGATTTATTTGATTGAATGTAGTGGTAATGGAACATGATTAGACTTGTGCTTTAGGGAAAAGCCAAGGTGATTAGACACTTGAGAAAGGGAGAACAAATAAGAGGATATCGTAATAGTCAAAGAAACAGCTGTTAAGAACCTAAACTAATTTGGTGACTGTATAAGTTTCTCATTGGAAAAAGACATGGAAGTAGAAAAGGCATGATTTGGTAACTGATTGGATGTGGAGGGTGAATGAGAGCAAAGAATTGAAGATGACAAAGAATTCAGTTTTAGAGTGGCTCTTGACAGTAATGTTGTTATTGCTCAGTTGTTTCAGTCATATGTGACTCTGACCCCAGTTGGGGTTTTCTCAGCAAAGAACTGGAATGATTTGCCATTTCCTTCTCCAGCTCATTTTACAGATGAGAAAATTGAAGCAAACAGAGTTAAATGATTTGCCCAGCAAGTGTTTTAGGCCAGATTTGAATTCAGGTCTTATTGATTCCAAACCTAGTGCTCTAGACACATAGTTGCTCTTGATAATAATAGAGAATAATAGAGAAGTTTGAAAAGGGGTGGATTTCGGGAAGTGATCATGTTCTCTTCAGGACAAATTGAATATGAGATGCTTATGGGATATATAGGTCAAAATGTTCAAGAGAATTCATGATATAAGGCTAGAGTTTAGAAGAAAAAATAAGATAGGATTTATATATTTGGGATTAATCTTCATAGAGATGGTAATTGGAGTTGATGAGTTTGTCAAATAGGAGAATGCAGAAAGAGAAGAGGGTTGAGCTTTGGGGTATACCCATTGGCAGGGAGCATGACATTAACAGAATCAGAAAAGAAGAGTGAGAAGGAAAATTTGGAGAAACAAGAGAAAATGTCATGAAAACCCAATTTTCTGAAGGAGAAATTGGTTAAAGATGTCCAAGATCAAAGAGAGATCAAAAAGAATGAAAATGAAGAAGGGGCTAGGGCTGTTAAGTGGCACAATATAAAGAGTTCTGGGCTTAAAGTCAAGAAGACTCATCTTCCTGAGTTCAAATTTGACTTCAGACATGTAACACTTTCTAGCTGTGTGACCCTGGGCAAGTCACTTAACCTTGTTTGCCTCAGTTTTCTCATCTGTTAAAAAACAATAAAAGCTGGAGAAGGAAATGGCAAACCACTCTAGGATCTGCCAAGAAAACTCCAAATGGGGTCATGAGGAGTCAGATAAGACTGCAATGATTGAACACAATGAATAAAGGCCTATTAAATTTGGCAACTGGCTCTTTGGCAACTTGAAGAGAGCTGCCTCAAGTAGGTGAAATTTTTAAGGAAATATTTAAGGATTAAGAAGTGAATGAGAGAAGAGGAAGTTGAGAGGCTAAATGCAGATAACTTTTTTTTTCCCCCAAGGATTTTGGCTGATAAAGCCAAGAATGATGCCAGATGATAGTAGGGATGGTGAGATCCAGTGATGGATTTCTTAAGGATATCAAAGACTTGGGAACATTTTAAGGTCTCAGGGAAGAAACCTATAGATAAGGAGAGAATAAAGATTAGAGAGTGGGGAGGTGTTAATTGGGATAATCTGTTGTCTGAGATGGGAGAGAATGGGATCAAGCAAGAATACAAATATCAGAGCTGGCCTGAATGAGAAGGGCCACCTCTTCATCAGACATGAAAGTAAAGGAGGGAAGAATGAGCAGTAATGTCAAGGAGCTGTGAGGAAGAATGAGGAAGGAAAAATATGAGGTAGGCCTCAGTAAAAGAAGAAGATATTTTTCAGTAAAATATAAAACCAGAACCTCAGCTGAGAAAATATGCAGAGGTGGTCTGGAAGGAGTAGGAGAAATGCAAGATGACTTATTTTTCAAGCTAGGTCTCCCTTATAAAAAAAAATTTGTACTGTGTACCATGCCCTTCCAAGTCCCATTCTCTGCTCAGTAACTGATAATTAGGGTTTTTTTTTGTAATTAAAAAACAAAACAAAACAAAACTTTCTTACCAAAATCCTTTTTATCTATTTTTCATTTTCATCTTTACTTTAAGCTATCAATAGTTGAATACATCTCTATATATCCCATCAAATAATACATTTTTATAATAATAACCTTCAGAAGGATTGACTAGCTATGGGAATTTTAGACTGCTGGATAGCTTGATACAGAAGATACTCTGATACAATCTGGCTTCAAATATCAAATTCTCTTGTGTGATCTTGGAAAAGTTAGGTAACTTCTCTTGGGCCTCAGATTCCTGTAAAATGATATGGTCAGATTAGGTCCCTCTCAGTTCTTAATGTATGATCTTTTTATATGTTACACATCATTATTATAAGTCATGTCAGGTGTTGATTTTCAGTCATTTCAGTTGTGACTGATTTTTTTTTTTTTCATCACTCCATTTAGGGTTTTCTTAGCAGAGATACTGGAGTGGTTTGCTCTTTCCTTCTCCAGTTCATATTACAGAGGGGAAAACTGAGGTGAACAGGGTTAAGGGACTTTCTTAATTTCATACAGCTAGTAAGAGACTAAAGATTTAAACTCACAAAAATGAATTTTTCTGATGCAGGCCCTGTACTCAATTCCCTGCACAAATAGCTGTCAAGTCAACATTCGCATGATTTATTTACACATTGGACTAACTTTTTAAAACATCACTGCCGGTATAGAATTGGCTTTAGACCTCTCCTAACAATGAAATGTATTTCACTACATAGCAGATGATTCTACCAAAAACTTATAATTTTGGAGTGAGGACTCCAACTTGTCCAACAACTCATTCTGAGTTGCTTCTGTGTAATGTAGGTGTGAATAAATGGGTTACCTCACATTGAACTAGGATGTCTTTTATATCCTTTTATTATGAAGCTTTCAAGGTAATATGGTTAAGTAAAGTCCTTCAAATATAAACAGAACTGATATTATTGTTTAGAATTAAAATGAAAACAGGGTAAGTTATGACTCTATCTGTACACAATAGATATAAAGAGTTAAAAAAAGGATATATTTTTATTAAGTCCCCATCTACTCTTTTACCTCTGAAACAGAAACTGAGAAACTCTTATTTTTGCTTTTGGAGGTGTTCTACATGCATAACAAAAATCCTGGGAGAGCTCTTTAAATAGAGGTAACTCAGATTTGAAAATTTTAGAGGAGGCAGTCTGGAAGTATTGCTTCTCAGGTTTGGAGATAGGCAAATTCCCACCTGCACACAGAATTTTTGTGATTGAGGCTCCAAAAGTTATGCTAATGAAGTCAATTACTGTGATTCCTCTTTCTCTAGGAAATCTGTACCTTGTTTGACCTAAAATGAATGCAGTAATGAAAAGCAAAATCCACCACCGAAAAGTAAAATCTACTGAGCAATCTGCTCCCAATTTCTTACCAGTTGTGAGTCCAATGTGGAAGACTTTTGTACTTCCAGTTAAGAGAAGCCCAGTTCTCATTCATAAACACTAGCAAAGATCTCAAACAGGGCACCAGATCAAATAATGATTAAAAAAATCTAAATATATATAACAGTAAGCTCTTTTATCCAGCCAGGATAGAGACCTTAAAAAGACAATCTAAAACCTGCACACTTGGGAGAGAGTCCCAACCTAAGCTCAATTAAAGAGGCCTTAAAACCTGCCTCATTGTGCTAAGTGGCTTCAAGTCTCAATGCTCTAGCCAGGGCCACCGTTTGAGTAGGTACACGCTTTAAGTGGGCGGGGGTGGGTCAGAAACCGGTAGTATTTTGACTGGGGATGGTCTGGGTGGGGGGGTTAAAAGCCCATAGCTCTCTGAGTACACACACACACACACACACACACACACACACACACACATACACACACACATACACATACACACACAGTCAATGGCAGGCGTCAGGGAAATGGGAGGAAGGACCAAACAGGACTTGACTAGAGACATAGATTTCCATCTTCCCTATCAACCACCCTTGTAAAACTCACTAGATGCCCAAAGCTCTTCCCTTTTTTTCCCACCTAATAAGGAATCCAAATAACAATTGGGGTAGCAAATTTGGGGTATTCTTTTGATCCTTTCCTGTCCCCTTACAAGTCTAATATTTTGCCAAAACTTCAGGGCTAAAGATTAGGATATCTTACAGGTTCCTCAGTCTTTGAATGATCAGCTCAATTCAAGTATTGAGGGCAACATAATATAGTGGAAGTAGAGAAGCAGAGGATCTGATTCAAATGCTGTTGTTACTACTTACTGTATAACTTTGAGAATGGCACTTAATCCTTCTACATTTCAGCTGATTCATCTAAAAAAAAAAATCAATGTATTGGATCAGACATTTTTCACATTTCTTCTAGCTTGGAATTTATGATGTTTGAATGATCCAAGAGGGAACTTCAGTATTTCTGACATGGTGGTAGACATTTACATGGGCCCTTATATTCATTCTTGGCAGAGAATATAGAGGTTTTCTGTAGACCCTCACATCACCTACACCTACATACATGCCCCAGCACCTTGTGCACCATCTACCTACTCCTTCTTGCTCTCCTTTCATGCCTTCTGCCACTTTCAGCAAAGAGAAAACCATATGCTTGCATTTCCTTTTCCAATATTTTGCATGTATTGGTCTATGTTAAGTATGATTTTTTTCTGGATGATGTAAGTTAATTGTGTACAGAGGTTGGGACTTTTTTTTGGTCTTTGAATCATTAGTCTCTCATAAAGCCTTGCATATAGTAGATTTTTAATAAATGCTTCTTGAATGAATAAATAAATGAAAAGATACCTATAGGGTAGGAAGAGGAAGCAAAAGCATTATTTTTGTCAATGATAGGAAGACTTACTTGGTGAACCCTAGAGATCCAACTTGAAAATTAATTGAAATAATTAATAACTTCAGTAACAGCACAATAGAAAATTCACCTAAAAACAAACTAATCAGCCCTTCTATGTTTTTTCCAAAAATCAGCAGAAAGATAGAAAAAAAAATTTAAATGAATAGCTTTTCTTTTCTATAGCAATGATCTAGGATCAACCAAAACAAGGGGCAGAGATCTCTAATCTCTTGTACCCACTAGAATAATCACATTATCTTCCTCTAGAATCAGCATAGCCTAGGATACTTCACTTTTTTTTTTTCATTCCTGAGATGCTAAGGAATAGTCCAGTGTCATAGATCTGAGCCATGAAAGTCAAGACACCTGAATTTGTCTTTGGAATAATATTTGGGATACTATTTGATCCCTCTGAACCTAGTTGGGTTACTTACTGGTGGAGACCTATGGCCAATGCAGACAGAAATTCTCCTGTGTTTATTTATTTTAACCCTTTGAGAATGAATGAATGAAGCATTTATTAAGCACTTATGATATACAAAGCTCTGAGCCATCACTGAGATACAAATGGAAAAGTAAGAGCTCTCAAAGAGCTCACATTCTAAGAGTGGAAACAACACATGTGGAAAGTTTCAGCTAAAAATCAGATGAGAAAGTTTCTTGGTACTTAGTGTGCAGTAGCAAAAAAGAATGTAAAAGCATCTTCTTTAGTGTCTTCCATCAATGAAATCATATCAATTTCTGATGCTGAAATGTTTGATGTTGCTAAAGAGAGAGCTGTAAGATTGTCACTTGATGAATTTCTAACCTATTCTAGGTGACGGAGCATAAGATGAGCAAAATTTAAAAAGGTAGTGATGGGTTATACTGAAAATAAGCACATCAGATGGGTTGTTTTGTCAGATGGGATGCCTATGTTAGAACTATCTTAGAAGGAGGAGGATGAGAGAGGAGTATAAATAGGCTGGGGGCATGGGATGACTGGCCTATTGCCAAACTATATTGCTGATGCCATAGACACTGGCACTACCACCATGAGCGAGTTGGCAGAGGATCAAAAATGGAAGCAGTAGACAAAAACTATAGATGAATTATGCAGAAGCTACACAGAACACATACAGAATTGCTAGAGCTATTCATGCATTTTGAGAATAAATCTGTTAAATCCATACTTTGCTGTCCTTTGCTTCACTTCTCTTTCTGGAGAGAAATAAATATGGTTCCTAATATGTCTTTCTTAAATGTTTGTTTTCCTTTTTTGTGTTGTTATTTCTCTGAATTAAAGTGAATTCTTGATATGTATGTGTATGCTGGAGCAATAGCGGCAGAAGGAGAGGCATAAAGTGCTAAGGTACCCCGAGGGGAGAGAGATTTTTAGGAGTCTAGGACTGGAGACTATACAGAAAAGAGGCTTTATTCAAATTCTTTTTTTTTTTTTTTTTTTTTTTTTTAATATGGCTTCCTAAAAACAGAAAAAGAAAGTGTAAATGTCCATTAGTTCTTGATAAATTGAGTTTTGCAGTATGAGGAAAGTAAAAGAATGAGCTAGAAGTTAGTCTTTTTGAGGTGATCATCTCAGGCAATTCCTTCTTTCCTATAAGCATCCCCCCCAAAAAAAAAATTTGCAAGTTTAAAAGGAAAAAAAATCCTTTTTTCCAGGGCACAACTGGTCTGTGAGCTGAGCTGTGTTCTGAACCTGGTTGTTGAAATTTGTTTTTGAAAACTGTCGTTAAATATATTTGATTTCCTTTATTATCTATATTTTAAATTAAAAAAATTAATGCACAGAAATTTATTTTTGTTCCCTCCACCCACCCATCCCATGGAATGCATTTAAAAACATTTTTCAAGAAGAATTCTCACTGGACCACATCTGTGACACACACCTAAAGACTAAAACCCCCTAGACTATAGAACAGTCATAAACAAGGGGAGACAAGAAGAAGGAGCTAGAGAAAAGTAGTACCCTCCTTATGAGCTTGGAACCCAAAATAGGCAATAACTAATCCCTTGCTCACCAGCACCACACCCCACTATCACAAACACAACTGCTAGCTAACTGCATAATGAGTGCTATGATTAGATGACTTGTAAATTCCCTTCTAACTCTAAACATTCTGTGGTTTTCTTTGGAAAACACAAAATCAAATGTAACAACTTAAATTATAGAGACAAATCTATCATCTACCTAAGTCAATGACTGTTTTGTTTGGCTTTTAAACTTTTTTATTTATTTATTTATTTTTTTTCTTGCTATGATCAGTTTGTGGCTTTTCTCTAAAGGAGTTTTATCTGATTTTAAATTAGAGATAAGTGAGATGTATTCAAAGGATTATTGTATTGACATAGAGAGTTGAGATTGGATGCCTACTGGCAAAGGAGGTCTTATCACAATGGGGATTGTGACCATATTTATCTAAGTATGTTTACATAGCTGCTCTTGCCCTAGAAGCTGGAAAATTCCATTAAGAAAAAAACATCATCTAAATTTTGCCAAATGGTCATGTGATACTTTAGAGAAGCCTTTCAGATATTGAAACTCATGGTGCTCTAAAAAGAAAAGAATACCGGATTTGAGGTTAGGAAACCTAGGTTAGAATAATAGGATTAGTCAATCAATAGCATTTACTAAGTGCCTACTAAGGACCAGTCACAGTGTAGTAGATCAGCTGGTTCAACTCTCTTATTTATAGATGAGGACCTCTACAGCTTGATAAAATACTAAATGGTAGAGGCAAGATTTTAACCAAGATCTTTGGCTTCCAAAATCAATACTCTTTACATTACAATTCTAGCCTCTTGGTGAAGATGCTGAATGATTTAAGTAGAAGAAGTAATTCCCAAGGGGAAGACCTAGGAAAGAATAGGACAGCCCACAGAAAGAAGCAGTAATTAGCTATTTTCTCACCAGCTCCTCCTCTTCTGTGTGGCTCAGTTTTCTTTCAAACCAAATGAAGAAAAGAAACAATGGGGAAAGGGAAGTGTCCATGGTACCACCTTAAGTATCAGCTCCAGTTTGTTCTGGGATATTCCCAGAACAAACATAAACTATTTTCCTAGAGCAATACAGATTGATTTTTTTTCTTCTCAGTTCTCTGGAAAGTAATTTAAAAAAAAGTAGACTCTCCAATATTCTTTGTTCAACTCCAAGACCCATGCCAGGGAAAGCCCACTAACAATTAGAATATCTATCTTTCTCCCCCTTTGGTATTTTACCACCTAAGTGTCTTTCTTAGCTGCATTTGAGTATGAAGTTTAAAAATGAGCAATACAATAGTTAATCACTTTATGTTAGATAATCCTACTTAAAAAAATAATAGCAATAAATAAACTCTTGTTATTGCTGTTATTCCTCTTATTTTCAGGAAGAAGACGACTGACTATGTAGGTGATATGCTCATGATTTAAGTGAAACAGAGCTATACAAAGTCTAGCCTTACTCTTTCCTTTCAGAATCATCAAAATACAGTGGGAAGACAAAAGTCAAGAACACCGACATGGCCCAGTCATGCAATGAGTGAACTTGGCCTTTCTTAATTAAGGTCTTTCCCAAGTCTCAATTTGTCTGAGGAAATGCCTGTTCAATGATTAAGGGCTAGAAAAGAAGTCAAACAAAAGTTGACTTAGTTTACCATCACAATAGTATCAATCTGGGAGAGGAAGATCCTCAAAGTTTCTGCAGAACAGAAAACAATTTCTAGTCACATCACACTCATTCTAAGCCATCAAAACCTAAACAATCAGTCCCAGAGGCTTGGACTGGGAGCTATTATTGCTCATTCAATGAAAGCCACAATAATTCAAGTTAAAGGTATGGTCAAGTAGCTCCATTTGAAACACTATTTAAAAGCCTGGTTTTTTTTAGAGCTATATTTCAAGAAGTCATAAATGAAAACTGTATAGGATGAAAATAAAATTCTCCCAGATTTTTGAAAATAATAATAATAAATAACAATAAATAAAATAAAATTTTAAAATCTAACCCCTACATCTCCACTAGTACCCTCCAAGTAGAGAGAGACCACATGCAGTAAGTGGGGAAAAGAAGCAGAAACAGAAGAAAGCAGCAGCAGCAGAAGAAGAAGAGGAAGAAGAAGAAAGAAGAAGAAGAAGAAGAAGAAGAAGAAGAAGAAGAAGAAGAAGAAGAAGAAGAAGAAGAAGAAGAAGAAGAAGAAGAAGAAGAAGAAGAAGAAGAAGAAGAAGAAGAAGAAGAAGAAGAAAAAGAGGCAGAAGGAGAAGAGGCAGAAGGAGAAGAAGAAAAGGGAGAAGAAGAAAAGGGAGAAGAAGAAAAGGGAGAAGCGGAAGCAGAAGACAAAAAAAGGAAAAAAGAAGCAGCAGCAGCAGAAGAAGAAAAAGAAGAAAAAGAAAAGAAAGAAAAAGAAGAAAAGGGAGAAGAAAACAAAGAAGAAGCAGAGCAGGAGGAGGAAAGGAGAAGGAAGAGGAGAAGAGGAAGGAGTGGAAGATGAAGATGAGGAAGAGGAAGATGAAAATTAAGAAGAAAAGGGGCATCTGGGTGGTGCAGTAGATAGAACATCAGCCCTGAAGTCAAGAGGACCTGAGTTCAAATGTGACCTCAGATACTTAATACTTCCTAGCTGTGTGACCTTGGGCAAGTCACTTAACCCCAATTACCTCAGGAGCAAAAAGAAAAAGAAGAAGAGAAAGAGGAGGAAGAGAAAGAAGAGGATAAGAGGAGGAAAAAAGAGAAAGAAAAATAGTGGTATTTCCCAATTTCTGTTCAAATTGGCAAGGTACTACTACTCTCTAGTAATATGGTAAAGACAATTAATTAATACGAAACATTCTCCCCCCAAATCTGGTTTACCTCTTTTCACAAATATGCACAACATCCACGGGAAGAGTAAACTTAAACTTAGGCCATAAGGGAGGTACATGTGTAAGAAATATATGTGATAAATGACTCCTTGACTCTGATTTGATCTTAGCTTTCACTCATAATGAAAATATTCTTATTAGGTCTAATAGATAACCTTCTTTTCTACATAATAAATCTAGTTTTGTTTTGTTGTTCCATTATTTGTGGCTTTTCGTGACTTTCTTGGCAAAGATACTAGAATGTTTTACTACTTTTTTCTCCAGTTCATTTTACAGATGAGGAAACTGAGGCAAACAAGATTAAGTGACTTACTGAAGTTCACACAGGCCAGATTTTTAACTCAGAAAGATAAGTCTTCCTAACTCCAGACCTGGCTCTTTATTTAACATGCCACCAAATATTTACTGAATATTAAATAAAAACTATTTGCACATGGAAGAACTGGGTAGAAATAATTTTTAGTTAACTATGGATTAACCATAGGATATGGTGTTCCTTATGATCAAAGCTGAATTATTTATCTCAATTCAGGAAAATTATTTGCTGGGTTGTTTTTGGAAATGTATAATTGATCTATTTTCCTTTCTTTTAAAAACTTACTAGAACACCATTCAGTTCTTACCTTTCCTCTCATACCATACCTCTATATGTATATCCTTGTAGAGATATATTCTATCCAGACCCACTAAATTGCAAATTCCTTAAGGACAATAACTATATATATTTTTATATGTAACCTTAGCACCTGATTAATAAATTTTTATTCAATCTGAGGCCAGAACAGCAGAGGAAATGTTCAAATACATAGCAACAGCTTATATCTGGATAAAGCTTGTGGACTGTTATAAAGCTCCCCAATTACAAAACAGACAAATAAGTATTTTCTCTATGATTTCTAATTCTACTATTTCTCATGTTAAATCAATATTTTTCATTTATCCAGTAAAATGTTACAGATGAAGAAACTATATTAGAAAGCCTGAATAACTTGTTCACGGTTGTGCAGCTAATAAATGTCTGAAGCTGAGATAGGAAACTAAACCTATTCTTTCAGCCTTTCAGTCTAGCATTCTAGCCATTCTATAACTAATGCTTCAATTTATGTGTGTGTGTATGTGTATGTATGTATGCATACATAATTGATATATATAGACACATATATGTATGCTTGCTTATATGTATGTGTGATAGATGCATACACATCACACACACATATACACCATACATACAAATTATATAAAGAGTCTTCAATAAAATTGAAGTACTTTCCCAAAAGTAATTACAACTCTGGGAGTTGAATATTCATTTTACACATACTTCAGGACTTTGATTCTTGCCTCCATAGATACACAATTAAAACATCAGAAAAATAACCACACATTTTCCAGATCTTCTCAGATTAATTAAAAATAGAGTATTTCTAGTATTTTAATATATTGTTCAAAATGGTGATTTCACTAGATTTTGATAAATCTGAAAGATGGGGAAACAATGTTCCCTGTTTTTCATATTCTCTAAGTCTCTCTTTTCCTTTAAAAGAAATACATTCATAGTCAAGAGGATGAATGTCATTCCATAATAATTTGGCA
Organism: Sminthopsis crassicaudata; assembly: GCF_048593235.1. Taxonomy (NCBI): domain Eukaryota; kingdom Metazoa; phylum Chordata; class Mammalia; order Dasyuromorphia; family Dasyuridae; genus Sminthopsis; species Sminthopsis crassicaudata. The sequence goes on along the minus strand of NC_133619.1, from coordinate 273,412,681 downwards.
ACGCGTGGTCTGTAAGTATATTGTTTGCTCTGTTCCTAGTGCATCTGAACCAGGGTAGGTAGATGAAAATGCCAGACTACTTGGCCAAGCTTTGGGGGTAAATCATGGTGTTCATTTGCAAGCCCCTTCTTCCCATGCTAGAAAAGTAATGAAGATCTGAATGGTTACCCATGTACTTTCACCTCCCAACTTGTTAGATAGTGATGTTTCAACCAAGAATAATGGCTTCAGAAATGACTGGGACAACTGAACAGACTCTCATGAACAGAAGTCATGGGAACAATAATCTCTTTAAAATATTTATTCTATTTTTAATTTATAGAATAAAGCAAGCAATTATAGAACATTATAGAGTTAAAAAGATGATTGCACATAAAACTGCAAATCTATTATGTCGAATTGCTATTGCTTTTAAATATATAATAAAATTATCATGTAAAGTTTTTTTTTTCCTTTTCTCCCTCTTCCCCTCTCCCTGAGATGACTACCATCAAACATAAATAGCTATATATAAATATAAATATATGTACATATATATGAGAAAGAGAGACAGAGACCCAGAGAGAGGGAGAGAGAGATCTACATGTATTAGTTTTTCTCTGCATGCAGATAGCTTTTTTCTTCATATGCCTTTTTGAGTTAATTTGGGTATTTATAATAGTCAAAATAACTTATTTGTTCAATCATTCTTCTTCTTTTTGTGATTCAATCAAGGTTAAGTGACTTCCCCAGGGTCACACAACTTGTGTCAAGTGTCTCAGGCTGAATTTGAATTTGGATTCTCCTGACTCCAAGGTTGGTGTTCTATCCTCTGTGTCACCTAGCTGCTCCCTCAAAGTCATTCTTAAAAACAATATTGCTGTTACCATATACAACATCCTCTTGGTTCTATTCATTTAACTCTTCATTATTTTGTGCAAGTCTTTCTATGTTTTTGTAAGATCATTGAACTCATCATTTCTTATAGCACATTAGGATTCTATTACAACTCTACACCCCAAATTGTTCAGTCATTTCCCAATTATTGGGCAGCCCCTCAATTTCCAATTCTTTGCTACTACAAAGAGAGTTGCTATAAACAGTTTTAGAATATATATATCCTTCCTTTTGCCCAAATCATTTTTGGAAATAGACCTAGTAGTGATATTGGCTAAAATACTTGAAGGGGAAAGTGGCAAATTTTGGAGAATATGTGGAAAAATTAGAAAAAATAATAGCTTGAACTTGGTATTGAGAACTCTGGGAGGGAGGGTGTCTTACTTGGGGAAATTCTGTCTTACCAAACCATATATTATTATGGAGTCTATGTTGGATTTTAGGGTTGTAGTCCATGTCACTGAATGCCCTTTCCCATATCCTGCAGTAGTACAGCTCTGAGCTGTTGGATATAGTTGAAGATGATGATCAGAGAGGATGAGTAAGAGGAAAGCTTGTGAGGCAAACAATGTGCCTCTTACAATTTCTATTTCCCTCTGTCTACTTTAAGTGTTTAAATTGCTTGTTTTCTGAAGTTTGTCCTTTCTAGAAAGGACATATATATTACCTTACCAGTTTCAGCTTCCAATTAGCCAGTGATCCAATTTCCTGATTGTTTTTCATCTTTTTGTGTTTATTAATTTATTTCTTTTGACATGTAGTCCTTATAAATTTTAAGGATCCTTAACCCAACTCTCATTATGACTGGCATGTCAAGTGCTCAGAAGGAACTTAAATTAGATCTTTTCAGGGTTCCAGATGTACCCCTGAAGGACAGTGGGCTTCTTACCTGATGCTAATGGTTCAAGTCCCCTATTCTGGTGTATATTTCCCAATAGCATTCTCCAGTGATTAGTACCGCATTATTATATAAATAATTAATGTCATTTAACATTTACAAAGGGGTATTTATTGAGAAGATATAGCAATAACAAAAATATGAATATTTCTTCCCCAACATACTCTCCCCTATACTCTCCAGTTCTGAGGGAGTCTGGGTTCAAACTTAAAGCTACAAAGTACTCCCTCTGCTGTCTTCAATCCATTGATATACAGAATCAAGCTTGATAAATGGGTTTAGAGAACATGTGAAACAATAGAGTCACTCTTCATTCAGTCTACTGAGTGGAATTTTTTCTTGGCTCAGTGGGCAGTGCCTAAATGGGGGAGAGAGACATGACAGCAGGTACACATAGGCACTAATTTCTGATTGTATATATATTTTTAGCAAGGGGTCAAAGCCTCTGTCCCATCCCCCATGGAATCAAAGCACATGCTCAAATAGTATGAAGTGCTAACAAATAATTATGATTATTACTCTTTTAGGTTGTAAATAGGAAAATTGTAAAGGATTTTATCAGTTAATATCTGTGTTGTATTATGTATGTTTTGATTTGTTATAAAATTATAGCAGTCTTCCTTTGATGAACAGAGAAAATATGAAGTAAGAAAATGATTGATATAGATTGCTTTTTGAAAAGCATTGGAAGATAAGCATTTTTATTTATTCATTTTGCTGCACAAAATCTGGAAACCATGTTAAATTCTATTTATTTTTTTCACCTTTCATTTAATTTTTATTTTTTTCTTAATTTTACATAGACAAAACTTTTAGACATTTGTTTTATTAAAAAATGTTTGGAATTCTTTTCTTTCCTTTTTCTCTCCTTCCCCTCTCCTTGAAAAGGCAAGCAATTTGATATAGATTATACGAATCTAACTTCTCTTTAGAAGAATCCTAATGACACTAATCCTGATGCCTCACATTTCTTTAACACTTTAAAGTTTACAAAGTATTTTCCCCACTGTGATACAGCCCTGCCCAGTAAAGAAAAACATCCAAGTTTAAAGTATGACTGCAATAATGAGAAAGGTACAGGACAAGCAAATACTTTACATAGCAAATGCTTAATCTCTTAACACTTTTCACAAAACTATCTGTACCAATCATTTTCATCATACATAAAATAAAGATTATAATTTTATAATTAATTGAAATATCCAAACATTTAACACACAGATATTTACTAATAAAATCCTTTCTAATTTTCGCACTTATAACCTATAAATAAAAATAATTAAATGCTAGTGGTGAATACTATTTGAACAATTTTCTCAGTAAACTGAATGAAGTGACTTCATTCTCTCATTTGCTTTCTATCTCCATCTATCAAGCCAAGAGCTTTCTCCTGTGGAGGAAGGGAATCCTCTCTCCTTCCTACCTCCCACCCTCAGCAATGGAGGCTGCTCCTTTATAGCCTAATATCTTTTATTTAGTGGAAGCTCCCTCGCTGCCTCTCTGCTTTGTGTTTTTTTTCATGAACACAGATTGTCAAGCAATGATTCTAAGACTGACATTTTCAAACCCTTGACAGCTACATCATAGACTCAAAAGGTCCAGAATTACTGAGAGGTCTGAATGATTGGCAGCCCAGGGCATTTTCTTCAATTACACCTTTTTTTTTTTTTTTCCAGAAAAGATGATAACTACTATGAGAATGAGTAGAAGCCAAGCAAGACTTGCCAGAAGATAGGGACCTGTTCAACCGGTGCATAAAGTGTTTCATGTTTTAACATCCTAAATATCAATGTTCTGGGAAAACATCATGTTTGATGGGTTACTATATCATGTTCTAAATATCTGTCAGTGGACAACTATGACTCTTTTGAGTTTTCAGCATTTCTTTTAATGATTGAAGAAATAAATAACCACAATACAATCTAACCTATTTTGTACAATTAAGTAGTTTTCTGGAATAATTTTTGGGAAAATCCAATGATATGTTTTTGACCCAAAGTTAAAAAAAATTAGTTTAGTTTTAGAGTTTTTCCTCCATTGTAAGGCTATAATAAAATGATGAAAAAAATGACTGACAGTTTCTTTTAGAGGCTATGGTCTCCCAGGACTCAGAGATGTGGCTCCTTACATTCCCTAGGCCTAGAGTCATTGCAAACAAACAACAACAACAACAACAATAAAAACAAAATGAACAAACAAGCAAAAATAATAAAAAAAATCCCAAATAATAAAGCAGAGGGTTTAAATGGTCTCTGAAGGTATAAACCACTTGAAGATGGTACCTAAATTTGGGGATTGTTTTATCCAAGAGAGACAACAGAGATACACAATGCCTTTAACAGAATTGAATTTTCCACTGAGTAATGCCCCTAGCATGAGATATACCTGGGTCAGGAGGATCATTTCTTTTTAATTTTTTAATTTTTAATAATTTTTTATTTCTCCAGATACATGCAAAGATGTATAGTTTGCAAAACTTTGTGTTTCAAATTTTCCTTCTCATCTTCTCTCATAGACCACAAACAATCCAATTGTTAAACATGTGCAATTCTTCTAAGCATATTTCCATATTTGTCATGTGGCACAACAAAAATCAGATCAAAAGGTGAAAGAAAAAAAAAACACAAGCAAATATATAACACCAATGACAAAAAGAGGTGAAAAGATTCATATTCAATCTTTATAGTTCTTTCTGTGGATGCAGATGGCTTTTTCTATCACAAGTCTATTGGAATTGCCTTGAATCACCTCATTGTTGAAAAGAGCCATGCCCATCACAGCTGATCATCACACAATCTTGTTGTTGTTGTGTACAGTGCTCTCTTGGTTCTACTCACTTCATTTAGCATCAGTTCATGTAAGTCTTTCCAGGCTTTTCTGAAAATTTCTTAGGAACAATAATATTCCATTATATTCATATACCATAACTTATACAGCCATTTCCCAACTGATGGGCATCCACTCAGTTTCCAGTTTTTTGCCACTACAAAAAGGGCTGCCACAAACACTTTTTGCATATATGAGTCCTTTTCCCTTTTATAATTTCTTTGGGAGACAGACCCAAGAGACACATTGCTGGATCAAAGATTATGCCCAGTTTCATAGTCCTGTAGGCTTGTTAAAAATTGCTCTCCCATATTGTTGATTCAATTCTCAACTCCAACAACAATGATTAGTGTTCCAGTTTTCTTACATTCCCTCAACATTTATCATTATTTTTTTTTCTGTCATCTTAGCCAATCTGAGAGGTGTGAAGTTGGTACCTCAAAGTTATCTTAATTTGCATTTTTCTAATGAATCATGATTTACAGCATTTTTTCCCCTCATATGAGTAGAAATGGCTATTATTTCATCATCTGAAAATTTTCTCTTTCTATCCTTTTACTATTTGTCCACTGGGGAATAGCTTGTATTCTTATAAATTTGAGTCAATCCTCTATATATTTTAGAAAAGAGGTCTTTATCAGAAATATCAGATGTAAAAAGTTTTCCCCAGTTTTCTGTTTTCAGGAGATTCAGGAGAATCTTCTCAACTGTTGCAAAGAATAAAACTCATTTATTCACTGAGGATGAAGAAGCTCCATCTGCTCATTGGTAGATCTGTGCTTCATTTGGATTTTTCTCTCTTATGTGAGTTCTAGGACTGGAGCGTATAATTTAATGCTCAACAAAGTATCCTCAACAGGACCGTTGGGCTCTTTCAGACTAAATGTCTGTGACTATCTCCTAGGGGTTACTAGTTAGACTTCTGACTTAGCCAATACCTTTAGCTTTAGTCATGTTGCTACTTTCTTTCTCTCTGAATACCTTTCAATGGAATTGTTTAATGGAAGCTAAATCTTGACTTGGCTCATCCTCTTTCTTTGTCTCTTTTGTCTCTCTCTTTTGCTCATTTAATTTGACCCTGCCAATCAGATAAGCTCTGAGAATCAAATACTTTGGATACATGTTTTTCCTGAATTTAGTTTACATTCATGGATAAAATTATTCTAATGATCTTCTAGTTTAATAATTACCTTAAGTCCATCTTCATGACAAGAAAAAATAGTAATAATTCATATTTCTTTGGTAATTTAAAGTTTGTATTTTAAGATGACTTTAAAGTTTATGAATACTTTCTTTTTTATTAATTTTATAATTCTAACTTTTTTTTGACAGTACATATGCATAGGTAATTTTTTTTTTTTTACATTATCCCTTGTACTCCCTTCTGTTCTGAATTTTTCCCCTCCTTCCCTCCACCCCCTCCCCTAGATGGCAGGCATTCCCATACATATTAAATATCTTATAGTATATGCTTGGTACAATATATATGTGCAGAACTGAATTTTGTTGTTGTTGTTGTTGCAAAGGAAGAATTGTATTCGGAAGCTAAAATTAATCTGGGAAGAAAAACAAAAACAAAAACAAAATGCTCACAGTTTACACTCATTTCCCAGTGTTCCTTTTCTGGGTGTAGCTGATTCTGTCCATCATTGATCAATTGGAACTGAATTAGATCTTCTCTATGTTGAAGATATCCACTTCCATCAGAATACATCCTCATACAGTATGAATACTTTTCTTATTGTGAGAAGTACTTGCTGTTATGAGGTAGAAATACTGGACATTTAGTCTTAGTGTTGAAAGCTTGTAAATTATTGTTGAAAGCTCATAAATATAAACTTAGGGACAGCTAAGTGACTCAATGTATAGAGTGGTGGATGAGGAGTCAGGAACACCTGAGCTTGCATCTGGTCTCAGTCACTGTGTGACCCTCCCATAAGTCACTTAATCCAAAATTTCTTAAACTGTGGATCACAACTCTATATAGGGTCCTATAACCGAATGTGAAGATTGCAAATTATGATTTATTGTCAGCAAATGTTTGATCTGTTTATGTAGTTTATATACCTATATACCTGGAGTCACATAAAAATTTCTCAGGCTTATAGGGATCATGAGTGGAAAATGTTTAAGAATCCCTGACTTAATCTATGTGTGCCTCATCAGTAAAAATATTAATAGCATCTATTTCCCAGGATTATTATATAAAATATAATATAAATGAGATGTAACCCTTAATACTAAATAAATGATAGATATTAATATTACCATCATATGGGAAGAATGTTGACCATTAGCAGCATTTATAAAGGTAATTAGATACATAGCACTGAATTAGTACTGCAGAGTCATGAAAATGAAACATCTACTTCTTCCCACTCCAGGTGCTCAAAGATGGAATTTGGCTAGAGATGAGAGAGGGAGAGAGAGAGAGAGAAAAGGAAGGAAAGAAGGAAGGAGGGAGGAAGGGAGGGAAGAAAGGATGGAAGGAAGGAGAGAAGGAGGGAGGAAGAGAGAGAGAGGGAGATAGAGAGAAAGAGGGAGACAGATAGAGACAGACAATGGAAGAGAGAGAGAGAGAGAGAGAGAGAGAGAGAGAGAGAGAGAGAGAGAGAGAGAGAGAGAGAGAGAGAGAGAGAGAGATGACATAAGAATATAGCGGCAGGCTTTCTTGCTAGAGCTGGTTTCTGAGTCCACACATTGTTCTGTTAGCAGAGGTTAGAAGTTGTCAGAGGTCCCTAAGTGATTAGATGGGACAGAGTAGTACATTACAAACCCTCAAACCCTTGGTTCAGACTGGATCCTGAGTTCTGTGCCCCAGATTGAACAAAAGTCTCAATCATAGTTGACATGTCTCCATTTGATGACAAGCCCTGTTGACTGTATTAGTTGAACCTCTTGTAGAGATTGCTGCTCATGCTGCTTTGACTGCTATAAGGAAGGATCAAATTGAACATTTTATAGAAGTCATTGGTTAAGATTGATCCTAAGCTTCACAGGACTTCTGAAGCAAAATGACATACTCACAGCAGCCTAGTAAATATTTTATTATTAGACACTGATTCCTTGTTAGGAAGGAAAGTTATGTACTAACTAAACATGCTTGCCTACTCTGGGGAGAGCCAATTGCATCAGGCTACATGACTAGAATTCTTTGACATTTTGCAAAACGACTAAAGGAAGCAGAGTTCACCTGCAGATGGGGACTCAGGGGCAGGCTTTTGATTAGTTATATTCTTAGATCCTCAAATCTGAGTCAATAGTCTGTTTCCACCCTTTCCCTCCTCCTCTCCCCTTCTCTTCCTCCTTCTCCTCCCCTTTAACTCCTTGGGCACAGAAGAGTTAGAACCAGAATTTAGAATTTATCATTTTGCTCCCAGAGTGAGAATGGGACTCCGCAGGACCTTAGAATGACTAGGTAAGTGGTTATCAACACCACCTGGAAGTTTGACAGTTTTTAAGAATTTTAAATAGCACTTGACATAAAACTCAAACCAATCCCATGAAGTAAGGAGTGAATTTATCACTTGACCCCATTTTATAGAGTAGGAATTTAAGTCTCACAGCAATTAAAAGTGTCCTGTCCAGGTCATACAGTAGCAGGGCTAGGACACTTATTAGCTGGGTGATCTTAGACAAATCACTCAATCTCTGTTTGCCATGATTGTCTTAACTATTTGATAGACATATAATACTAGCACCTACCTTGCAAGGTTATTGGGAACATTAAAAGAGATAATATGTGTTTAAAAGTACTTAATATAATGCGTGACACACCTCTGAACCTCCCAAGATATCTTGAGGTTTATTTCCAGATTTCTTTCTTAAGGATCAAGCCGTAAACCAAAACCAGTCTGATTCTTATTGGCCACCAATAGGTCCTAGGCCAAACCTCTTTGTTCCATGCTTGGGACCTGATTGACTCAAGTTAAAAGTAAATAGTAACCATTTCTGCTTTGGTCAGAAGTCCTGAGGGTCTTCCCCTCTGAGATTAATTCATTCACTTATTTATTTATTTAGGGTTTTTTTTTTTTTGGGGGGGGGACTAAATTAAAGAGGAGGTGCTTTGCTTCAATTGCTCCCTAGTCTTAATCACTGAGTAGGTGCAGCCTTAGTCAAACTGAGACTTGTTTTTAAACTTAACTTAAAAAGGCCAAATTCTCCCAAAGTCATCTCCAGTCGTCCTGATGTACAAATAGTCACTGGACCCAGATGGCTCTGGAGGGGTAAGTCAGGCAGGTGACCCTGTCCAGCCTCCTTCACTTAAATCCAATTCATCTGCATGTCAAGGTATCACCTCCCTGATGTCACAGCCCTCTTCAAAAAGGAAGGACAAACAACAACAGCACATAGCAATTGCTAGAAAAATGCTGATTCACTTACTTTTCTTCCCCTAGAATGGCAGGGTCTGTGTGTGTGATTTTGTGTATCCTCATCACTCAATATACTGTCTTTCACATAGTAGGCACTTAATAAGTTTTGTGAAATCAAATAAAAGAATATTAGAAAGAAATAAAAGAATAATACCTTGCCCTTGAGCATCTTATAATTTATTTATAGTCCTACTAATAAAAGATTAAATGGTCAGTAACCTAATTGTGCTCAGTTTGCAATTTTGCCCAGAGTTTGTACTGAGTGGACATTTATTTATTTATTTTTTTTTTATTTATTTTTTTTATTTATTTTTTTAATTTTTTTTATTATATATATTTTATAATATTATCCCTTGTATTCATTTTTCCAAATTACCCCCCCTCCCTTATTCCCTCCCCCCGACGACAGGCAATACCATACATTTTACATGTGTTACAATATAGTCTAAGTACAATACATGTGTGTGAATATCACCCTCTTGTTGCACAATAAACATTAGAATCCGAAGGTACATGCAACCTGGGCAGACAGATATTAGTGCTAACGATTTACATTCCCCTCCCAGTGTCTCTTCTCTGGGTGTATCTACCTCTGTCCATCATTGATCAACTGGAAGTGAGTTGGATCTTCTTTATGTTGAAGATTTCCACTTCCATCAGAATACATCCTCATACAGTATCGTTGTTGAAGTATACAGTGATCTTCTGGTTCTGCTCATTTCACTCAGCATCAGTTGATTTAAGTCTCTCCAACCCTCTCTGTATTCCTCCTGCTGGTCATTTCTTACTGAGCAATAATATTCCATAACTTTCATATACCACAATTTACCCAACCATTCTCCAACTGATGGACATCCATTCATCTTCCAGTTTCTAGCCACAACAAAAAGAGCTGCCACAAACATTTTGGCACATATATGTCTCTTTCCGCTCTTTAGTATTTCTTTGGGATATAATCCCAGTAGTAGCGCTGCTGGGTCAAAGGGTATGCACAGTTTGATAACTTTTTGGGCATAATTCCAGATTGCTCTCCAGAATGGCTGGATTCTTTCACAACTCCACCAGCAATGTATTAGTGTCCCAATTTCCCCACATCCCCTCCAACATTTGTCATTATTTGTTCCTGTCATCTTAGCCAATCTGACAGGTGTGTAGTGGTATCTCAGAGTGGTCTTAATTTGCATTTCTCTGATCAGTAGTGATTTGGAACACTCTTTCATGTGAGTGGATATAGTTTCAATTTCTTCCTCTGAGAATTGTCTGTTCATATCCTTTGACCATTTATCAGTTGGAGAATGGTTTGGTTTCTTATAAATTATGGTCAGTTCTCTATATATTTTGGAAATGAGACCTTTGTCAGAACCTTTGTTTTTAAAAATATTTTCCCAATTTGTTACTTCCCTTCTAATCTTGTTTGCATTAGTATTATTTGTACAGAAACTTTTTAGTTTGATGTAATCAAAATCTTCTATTTTGTGATCAATAATGATCTCTAGTTCTCCTCTGGTCATAAATTCCTTCCTCCTCCACAAGTCTGAGAGGTAGATTATCCTCTGTTCCTCTAATCTATTTATTATCTCCCTCTTTATGCCTAAATCATGGACCCATTTTGATCTTATCTTGGTATATGGTGTTAAGTGTGGATCCATATCTAATTTCTGCCATACTAATTTCCAGTTTTCCCAACAGTTTTTTCCGAATAATGAATTTTTATCCCTAATGTTGGAATCTTTGGGTTTGTCAAAGATTAGATTGCTATAGATGTACCCTTTTTTGTCCTTTGTATCTAATCTGTTCCACTGATCTACCGGTCTATTTCTTAGCCAATACCAAATGGTTTTGGTGACTGCTGCTATATAATATAGCTTTAGATCAGGTACACTTAGACCACCTTCCTCTGACTTTTTTTCATTAGTTCCCTTGCAATTCTTGACCTTTTATTCTTCCATATGAATTTTGTTGTTATTTTTTCTAGGTCATTAAAATAGTTTCTTGGGAGTCTGATTGGTATAGCACTAAATAAATAGATTAGTTTGGGGAGTATTGTCATCTTTATTATATTCGCTCGGCCTATCCAAGAGCACTGAATGTCTTTCCAATTATTTAAATCTGATTTTATTTTTGTGGCAAGTGTTTTGTAATTTTTCTCATATAATTCCTGACTTTTCTTTGGTAGATGGATTCCCAAATATTTTATACTATCAACATTTGTTTGGAATGGAATTTCTCTTTGTATCTCTTGCTGTTGCATTTTGTTAGTGATATATAAAAATGCCGAGGATTTATGTGGATTTATTTTGTATCCTGCCACTTTGCTGAAATTTTGAATTATTTCTAGTAGCTTTTTAGCAGAGTCTTTGGGGTTCTCTAAGTATACCATCATGTCATCTGCAAAAAGTGATAGTTTAATTTCCTCATTTCCTACTCTAATTCCTTGAATCTCTTTCTCGGCAATAAAGGCTAGCGTTTCTAGTACTATATTGAATAGTAATGGTGATAGTGGGCAACCTTGTTTCAAAGATAAACCCAGGAAAACCCTAGTGGAGATACCGGGGATCGAACCCGGGGCCTCACACATGCAAAGCATGCGCTCTACCACTGAGCTATATCCCCAGTATCTGAGTGGACATTTATTAGAGAAGCTATGTATGACTTTGTAGGCAATGATAATTGGGATGTAAGCTGCAATCTAGGTGATAAACCAGTGATTAGAAAAAAGGATGCTTTTTTAAAAAAGCCAAAACTGCTCATATTATTAGCTTGACTTGTAATTTAACAGAGAGAACTGTCTATTTAGGGGAATTGTGAGAAATGGCTGAGAATGTACTTAGCTTTTGTGTCCATAAATAAAATCAGGCTAGCTTCTCTCTCTCTCTCTCTCTCTCTCTCTCTCTCTCTCTCTCTCTCTCTCTCTCTCTCTCTCTCTCTCTCTCCTCTCTCTCCCTCCCCCCCCTCTCTCTCTCCCTCCCCCCCCCCTCTCTCTCTCCCTCCCTCTCTCTCTCTCTCTCTCTCTCTCTCTCTCTCTCTCTCTCTCTCTCTCTCTCTCTCTCTCTCCCTCTCCCTCTCTCTCTCTCCCTCTCTCTCTATCTCTCTCCCTCCCTCCCTCCTTCTCTCCTCATCTTCCTCTTTACTTTCTCCTTCCTCCCTCCCTATCCTCTTCATCTCTCTCCTTCTTTTTCTCTATCCTTTTCTCCCTCCTTTTTTCCTTCCCCTCCCTCCTTTTTCCTTTCCTTCATCTTTCCCTCCCTCCCTTCCTCCCTCCCTTTCTCTTTCTTTCTCTCCTTCTCCTTCTCTCTCATTCTGTATCTGTCTCCCTGTGTCTGTTTTTCTGCCTCTGTCTCTCACTGTTTTTATCTGAGCATTCTTTACTTACTTAACAGGATTTTCAGAATTATAGAGGCTTAATACTGAGAAAATGTCATACTGTTGATGGGGATGGGGGAGGGGATGTGTATTTTGTGCAACTAATCATTTTTAGAGATTTCAGACAAATGAAAAACTAGTCATTTCTCATTTTGTATGAATATTTACTTTTTTTTTTTTTTTAATAAAGTCACCCTGCAATAGATAGGCTTATTTGTATCACTTTAGGGTATCCACCATAAATAGATACATTGCAGTTTCTTGTTCCTGGCGTCTGTTACATTAGATTCTGCAATATATAAGATATTGAAGCAAAAACTAGCTAGATGGTCCAGTGTGGATAAAGCCCTGGACCTTGAAACAGGATGACTTGAATTCAAATCCAGCTTCAGCTATCTATAAATTGTGTTACCCTAAGCATGTGTCTCACTTTCCTTATATTTTAGAAGGGATTAATTATACCACCTACCTCCCAGGATTGTCATGATGATAAAATGAGATAATAGTTGTTAAGCACTTTGCAAACTTTAAAGGGTTTATAAAAAATTAAATATTTTAAGGTTCTGTACACTTTTGTTTTTGACAAATTGACATCACAACTTTTCCACATTATTACCATGTCATATGTAAACACACCTACTCATCAGAAGATTTTAGTATGTATATATTCACATTTAAAGTGGGGATAAAGTGTCTACATGGAAGATGAAAATAAGCTTAGCAACATATTGACAAATTTCATCCAGAAACTCTATAAGAAACAAACCAACAAACATCTTCTCCCCCCAACAAAAAGTAAAGGAAAAAATCCAATCCCCAACTAATTCTATATAATCAAAGAATATATTGATGAGTGTAAATAAAATTTTCTGAAAACATACATTTACCCTTTTGCTTAATAAAAAAAAAAATTAAGGAAACCTTAAAGTAATATATTATTTTCTTTCCTGTCTTGGTTAATAGAATATATAAAACATTGTTAAGCTTCTTGTGGATTTCTCCGGGTTACTGCTAAGAACAAAAAAAATTAGAATATTCTATCCTGGCTTGTAATGAGGTGGGGAAGGCAAGGTAAGCCTATACAAAATGGTAAGAGAAAAGTGTCTTTCTAGATGGTATCTACTGTTTTCCTTCATTACTTTCAAGTGTTAAATTCTTATGGCTAGTTCCTTCTAAATTTAGGATTCCAGGGATTTTGAAGGAGTTTAGGTAGGAAGGGACCTATTCTACTTGGAAATTAAAACATATTGTTCAATTGATTGTTACTTTTATAAGTTATATAGATTTTTGACTTTTCTTTCTCCTGTAGGTTACCAACTTTTTGTATGTTTCCCAGTTTATTGCTATCTCCTGTGGATGGAAGATAAGAAGAATTAAGAAAGATGATACTCCTCTCCCTTGAACTTCTTGTTAATCACTTGCAAAGGATTTGATTGGGAAGTAGTTTGATAGTATTGACTAATGGGAGATTTTTAGGCCCAAGGATTTAGAACTTGAGCAAGTCAGTGCCGCATTTAGGCCCTGGTTTCCTCACAGGTACAATGGGGGAGATGCTGGACTAGTTTTTAAGGTTTATTCTAATTTGTATGTTCTATGATTTTTGTGATTATTGGCTTCCATTTAAAAAAGAGCTTAATGTTTCCATTTCAATGATGTTATTATACAATAAACAAAGCTTTTTAGAAAATCATCAATACCAATGATTCCCTCTTATATTATAGGTTCAAAAATGAAAAAAAAAAAAAAAAAAAAAAAAAAAAAACCTTTGGATCTGGAGGAGCCAGGGAAGATCTCTCAGAGGGAGGGAACCTGAGTTAAACCAAATTGACTTTGTTTCATCTCAGATAGACTCTCAAGAAGGAATAGAACTTATTAAGAGTGCTTCATTTTACTGATAAGTATAGACTCAAGAGTATTAGAAGTATATCAGTGAATAGAATGCTAGGCCTGGAGTCAGAAAACCTGAGTTCAAATCTGACCTCAAACATTTCTGGCTCTGTGACCCTCTTTGCCCAATAGTCTCATCTGTAAAATTATCTAGAAAAGGAAATGGCAAACCACTCCAGTATCTTTACCAAGAAAACCCCAAATGGGATCACAAAGAATTGGACATGACTCAACCAATTAACTTTAAAATACATATAAAAAGATAGGAATATAATTAAATAGGAAAGACAAAATCCTTCCATCCTGAGCTTTGTTATTGCTTAGATATATTTGCCTTCTTAGACAAAAAAAAAAAAAAAAAAATGGATGACCTCTCCAAATTTATTTGGAGTTTTTTCACAGCAGCTATGCAAAATACTTTTCAACTGCAACAATAATAAAACAAAGCTTCCCAACTTGATCTTCTTGCCTATATTCTCTCTCTAATTCATCCAACATACAGCTGCCAGAGTATTATTCCTAAGCTTCAGGTATAACTATACTTCCCAACTATTTAAGAAATTCCAGTGGCTCCAGTGGCTCTGGGATCGGATAGACTCTTTGTGCTTGGTTCCAGTCTACCTTCAAAGGCTTATTCCATATTACTCTCCACCTACATTAGGATTCAGTTAAGCTGATCCATTTGCTCTTGTACCTATGTGATCAGAAACAGATAAAAAGAATCATTAAACCCTCTTCAGTCCTAGCCAAAGAAAGCCCAGCCCCCCCTTTTTTTTCTCACTCTTGATTGGTTGATAGTTTTCAAAGCCATTCTGTTATTCAAAGATAATTAGAGGGGCACATTGGGTAAGACTTCAAGCCTTTACTAGCTGTGATTTCATGTACTTCTGTCCGTGTCACAGAATCCTAAGTCTCTTTCAACTAAAAGTCTATCTTGAAATAGACTCCTTAGGACGGCTCCCACTACATCTGGTTGAAGAAATGGAGCTCAGAGGCTAAGCCCCCACAATCCTGTCCTGGTATTTAAGTATGTGCCACTGAAAGCCTTTTTCAATCTTTGAACCCATATTTATATAAAGAGAGAAGAAATAGAGTTTCAGAAGAATTAAGTGACTTGCAGATAGTGAGAGATACAGCCAAGAATCAAACCACCCTCGTTTCTTGGTACTAAATCCACAGTTCTTTCTGCAATCTTATCTTAGGTTTATTTTCCTAGTTTGTCCTTAGATTCTTTTTCCCCTCTTTCATGTATAATGAATAAGAGTCAATTTTCTTTAGCTGACTTACTATTGTGTGATCACAGATTAAATTGCCCACCTTTCTCTTTTTCCATATAACAAATGGTGAAATTGAGGCATTTTAAACTTATGTCATAAGGTATCTGAAAGACCTGCCAGCATCAGTGTCAATGACATAGACTGGAGCAGAAATCT
This sequence comes from Sminthopsis crassicaudata, assembly GCF_048593235.1. Lineage (NCBI taxonomy): Eukaryota > Metazoa > Chordata > Mammalia > Dasyuromorphia > Dasyuridae > Sminthopsis > Sminthopsis crassicaudata. Next base: position 273,397,025 of record NC_133619.1, on the reverse strand, counting down.
GTATGAGAATCATTGCTGGTGAATATGGGGCCCAGAGGGTCTTGCTGTTTCCTAATGGAGTGGAATTCTAAAATACTAAACACTATTCACATATGAAAAGTGAGGCAGGCAGGCAGGCTGCTTTTGTTTAGATCCTGTGACTAAATTAGGCTGTAATTAGTGAAGTATTTTCAGGAGCACCAGGGTTCTTCTAAGTCAGTCATACTGAATTCAGGATGTTTTAATTGCCCTTTTGAAACAAATGCTGTGACAGACACTTTTGTTTCTGGGTCGATGTGTGAAAAAGCACACCAAACTCCAAACCACTGCTTAGAAGAGAAAGCATTTCTGGAAGAGTATTTTGAATATAACTTGACATCATTGATGGAATTTAATTATATATGAGCACTTAAGTTTAGCACCTTGTAGCCAATTTTTACACTTGTGACTTTAGGTTCTTTGTTATTGTTTACTGAGGGCTGTAAATGTAGCTGTTATTTTCCTGAACATTGAGTTTAAAAGAAGTTCCCTGTTCCAATGAGACTCACTAAATGAAAAGTGCTTCTCAGAAGTAAAATCTATAGGAAAATAGAACATATCAACCGCCATCATCATCTTCATCATGGTCTTGTACTCTGATCTATCACCAATGTTGTGGGGGCAGGACAATGATAAAGTGGAATGCCAGTCAGGATGATATGCAATGGAAATTTCATGTGCCTTGAAACTTCTGCAGTGGGTCTTTATGGTCTCAAAAGAACACTGAAAAATCAGCCAACTGGTTTCTGGCCATACCACTGGTTAGGTTAGTAAACTGGCCATTGCAATATAACTGCTTCTGTGAATCTAAGAAATGATGATTAATAAATAAAAATAATAAAATAGAATTTATATACTGCTTAAAGAATTTCAAAGCATATTTGGTGCTTGTAACTATCTTGGGAGATAGGTGTTGTTATCCCCATTTTATAGATGAATAAACTGAGGAAGACAGAGGTTAAAGAACTTTATGGCTAATAAGTTCCAGAGATAAGATCTGAATTCAGATATATGTCTCTGAGTCCAACACTATATCTTATGTATTACCTAGATGATATTTTCTGAACACACACAAAAAATAAGAAAAAGCAGAATAAATCAAAATATTATTACCCCATCTATTGAAAATGTTTTGTTACAGATGATGTTTCCCACACAAATAAACAAAATGAGAGTGCATTTTAAATGGGCTGAAGAAGTTATGAAAGTGTGAAGATCAGGCTTAAGGAACTTCAGTTCTGTTTTAGCTCTGATTTCTTAACTAGATGAGAATATGTCTCATTCAGTTAATTAATGAGACAAAAGTCCTTAGTCTAAATTAGAAAAAGCTTTCAGATTAGAATGACTCCCACAATAATCATGTTCAGATAGGCCAAGGTGAAATTGGCCAGGACAGGGATAACATATAAATTATCAAGCAAATTGAGAAAAGATTGAATTAATTTGAAAAATTAGAGTGAGTATGGAATTCTAAGAAGAAATTATTGGAAACAGAAATGGAGAAGAGAGGCTTCAGCTTGGCCAGATCTCCTTCCTATTCTTTTCTGACCAGAAAAGAATATTTTAACTTCATCCTCCAATTCATTGACCACTTTTTTGGCATTGGGTGCTAAGGATAGAGGGATGAAGATTACTCATCTTTAATAGGAATTTGAGCACCCCTCAAATGGGATAAGATGATAGCCAGAAGCTGAGAATTACTCCTTTGCTAGATGCTTTCTTTATGTCTCAACCTACTTTCCCTTGGTGTTTGTATTAGTGAGAGAATGGGTCACAGATGCTTGGGGGATATTTTACACCAATTGTTCTTGTAGGGTCACCTTAGGAAACACCCCCTTGTAAAATCTAGCTGAGTAAATTAATTCTCATAATAATTTTTTTGGGAAAGCACAATGGTGGAGGCTTGGACTGATGGAATTAAAGAAAGGCAATTCTGATATTTTACAGGTATCCCTAGGATTCCAAGAAGTTGATGAAATCAACCTGGCTCTGGGAACTCAACTTGTTTGTAAGAATGAGAATTGAAATGAGGATTTTCAGACCTTATAAGGTTACAAATATTTTGATACAAATTAGTATTATATTATAAAAATTGCAAGGAAACCTTATCAGTTACACGCAAGGACTTCCTACTGATTTTTGTCAATGCAATCTCAGCTCCAAGCTACATAATAACATTGGAGATCAATACAGAGTAATCAGAATGAATAGTTTAATTCCTAAATTCAGATTAGGTGAAATAAAAGCAGAAATGGCTGAGCTACTTAAATATGAAAAGGGAAAGGTTAAAAAAAAAACCTAAAAGCATTGAAAATTTATACTTCACACAAACTCCCGAAGTGCTACTTGATAATAGAATGGAAAGCAAAGTATTTCTGAAATCTTAAATGATTTAGAAGAGGAGATGGGCATTCTCAGGATAGCTAGGTAATGCAGTGCTGTCCTAGAGTCAAGAAACCAGAGTTAAAATCTAGTGTCTATCATTTACCAGGTATGTGACTATCAAGTCACTTAGCTTCTGTTTATCAGTTTCCTTATCTGTTAAATGGGCATAATAATAAGACCTACCTAGCAAGGTTGTTGTGAGGATGAAATGAGATGGCTTTTGTAAAGTGCTTAATGTGGTGCCTGAAACATAGAAAGCATCATATAAATGAATGTTAGCTGTTATTATTATCAATGTTAGACTATCTTTTGAAGCTCTTTTTGAGTTTGATGGAATGAATTTATAATTAACAGATGAACTGCAGAAAACAGTAATTTTTTATAAAGCTGGTATCTTTATAACTGCCATGAACAAATATGTTTTCTCATTATTTTCCCCCTAACTCTTCCCTTTCTCCTACCTTCTCAATTATTATAGAGAGCAGCACTATGCTCCTTTTCTCTTAGACTCATCATGTAGGAGTTATTTTGGATTTTTTGTATTACTTACTATCTCTCATGTCCCATATCCAAACTTTTGTCAAGACTTATGTACTTCAATGCATGTCCCTAGTTCTTGGTTTGTCTGAAATATTCACTCAAGATTCTTATTTGTTCTTTGAATCATTCTGGAGGTCCTTTCACAGTCCCATGTTCTCTTGGAATCCACACAGTTCTGTATTTCATTAGGTATTGATTCAACTTCCTTTGTCCTACAATATTTATTCAGACATATTCATAATTTTTAATTGTCTTTTTGATCCTTTCCCCTTCTGATTTTAATATTTTCTTCATGATTTATCAACTTGGGATCCAGGTTTTTGAGTTTTCTTCCTCCTGAGAGGAATAACATTCTATTATTATTACTGCAGGGTGGTAATTATTGTTTTTGTTATTCCCTTATTAATAACTTTCCAATTCTTTCCCCTTTAATGATGGGTTTATACCTAAGGATGAATTTCAAGGCCATTTTTTAGTCTCTTCTATTTTGGAGAATTAATTTCTCATTTTGTTTCTGTTCCAAGTATCAATATTGAAATCTGCTGCATGTCAATCTCTTTTCCATCAGGGCCAATGCAGCCTCACATGCTGACTCCCCCACCCCAATTCTCTCCATTGTTTAGTAAATTAGTTAACTAATTTAGTCTTTCATTTTTTTTTTCTTTAGGTTTAGGAGAAGGTAGAATGGGTATTATGGGCAGAGTTTCTGTTGCCTGACATTCTCAGACTTTTATTAAAATCAGAAGGAAAAAGGATCAAAAAGACAACTAAAAAATTATGAATGTCTCTAAATAAGTATTGTAGGACAAAGAAAATTGAATCAATTCCTAATGAAATGCAAAACTGTGTGGATTGCAAGCAAATCTCTTCAGACAAAGCATATAGTTTTCTTCTTCTACCCCATCCCTCTCTATAGGCTTAAGAATTTCTGTTTATTACAACAGAGGGAAGGTGAGACTTATGGTGACAAGTGCCCCAGAGAGTGTAGGAGGAAGAAAACTGCTGAGAGAGTCCCAGAGCATAAGAAGGGTTGCATTGTGCACCCTAATAGAGTAAAAAGCTGGTGAGGGTGGGGTACTGAGTGAATGCTAGGCAACACTTAAGTGTTTGGCAACAGTATATAAGAAAACATTAGATTGTGCAGAGACTTGAGGGAGATAAGTTGGGAGGCAATTGAAATAATTTAGGCTAGAAGTAATGAGGGCTTTAACTAAGATAGAAACTATGTGAGTGCAGAGAAGAGCTCAGATGTTAAGAAAATTTTAATGATAGAAATGACAAGGTTCGACCATTGTTAGAATACGTAGGGAGAAGGAAAAGAGAATTGAAGATAAAGGCAAGTTTATAAACTTGAATGAACAAAAAAAATATACTTGCCTTCAAAGAAATGTGGATGTTTGGAAGAGGGATAAATTATAAGCTCACATAGGAAAGACATCTAGTTAATAAAGATGGCCAAAGCAATCTGTTTCCTAGAATTAAATTTGCTGACATAAGGACTAATTTGATTGACTTGAGGATTCAGAAGTTGATAGTTGGGTGAAAGATAATGAATGCTATATTTTTTGAGTTTTGGATAGGTAGTAAATATGTTGAGAAAAAGATTAAAAAAGTAACATCAGAGTTAAAAATTAAGAAATTATGGATAAGTTTTGGAAAGAACAGTTTCAATCAAGCAAGGAGATTACAAAGAGTGGAGGAATAAGTGAGAGGTAGAATCAGTGCCTGTAACTAAGACAGCTTTTTACATTTTTATTTTTTAATTTTTTAGACATTTGTCTAAGAAAGGGAAGAGAGATGTAGAATGATAGCTTAAGGGGAATGCTAGGATCCAGTATCTAAATATTTATTTATTTACTCCCCCCCAAAAAATAAATACATGCATAGTTTTCAACATTCACCCTTGCAAAACCTTATGTTCCAAATTTTTTTCTCCCTCTCTTCTCCCCATTCCCCTTAGATAACAAGTAATCCAATATATGTTAAACATGAAATTCTTCTATACATATTTCCCCAATTATGCTGCACAAGAAAGCTCAGATCAAAAAGAGAAAACAATGAGAAAGAAAACAAAAAGTAAACAACAACAAAAAGGTGAAAATAATATGTTGTGATTCACATTCATCCCCACAGTCCTTTCTTTGGATTCAGACATTACAAGTCCATTAGAACTGGCCTGAATCACCTCATTGTTGCAAAGAGACATATCTATTATAATTGATCATTGCTTTTTGTTGTTGTTGTTATTGTTGTTGTTTTTGTGTACAATGATCTCCTGATTCTGATCATTTCACTCAGCATCAGTTCATGTAAGTCTCTCCAAGTCTCTCAGTATTCACCCTGCTGGTCATTTCTTACAGAACACTAATATTCCATAATATTCATATCCCACAATTTATTCAGCCATTCTCCAACTGATGGGCATCCATTCAATTTCCAGTTTCTGGCCACTACAAAGAGGGCTGCCACAAACATTTTTGCATATACAGGTCCCTTTCCCTTCTTTAAAATCTCTTTGTGATATAGATCCAGTAGAAACACTGCTGGATCAAAGGGTATGCACATTTTGATAACTTTTTGGGCATAGTTCCAGATTGCTCTCCAGAAAGGTTGGATTAGTTCATAACTCCACCAACAATGTATTAGTGTTCCAGTTTTCCCACATCCCTCTAATATGCATCATTATTTTTTAGGAAGGACTTTTTAAAGGCTAAATGCTTGAAGGAAATAGAGGACAAACCAGTAGAAAGGGCAAGGTTGAATATTAGAGAAAGTCAAAGAAATACTATGATATTCTAGAGAAAGTGAGATGAAATGGGATCAAGGGCACATATATAAAGGTTGAGCTTAATGGTTGCCTTATTGCCAGAGACTTGGGAAAAAAGAATGAAGAATAATGTCAAGGGGTTTTGGGAGGAAAAGGCAGAGGGAGTTCACATAGACTGGTTTCAATTTTCTTATTAAGTAAAAGATGAAATTCTTAGGTGATAAGTAAGAGGTATAGATGAGGGAGTGAAGAGAAAATTTGGAATTGCTCCTGGGGAGAAAACTAAGGAATCAATGAGAAAGAATAAAAATATTTCCTTGATTCAGTAAGAGTCCAGTTGAAGTTGAATGACATGTTTTCACAAAGCAATAGCAAAGCCTGACAATACATATATACCTCTGGATATGCTGAATATAGTTGAAAATACTTTATCTCTAGATAGACTGTATTGTAAGATGGTAGCCCTTTTTGAATTAGATTTTTATTAATAAAAAAAAAAAAAACAAGGAATTTTATAAGAAAAGTGCTGAGACATAAACCCACCTAGAAAAAACACCCTTAACAAAGATGGCCAAAGCAATTTGCTTTCTAGAATCAAATTTGCTGATATGAGGACTGATTTGACTGACATGAGGATTCAGAAGTTGATAAGTGGAAAACTTAAATATCTAGAATTGTTGTATAAGTATAAGACAACTATTGACTGTTTGGGATTTGGCTGGCATGAGTTTTCACCATGAGATAGAAGTGAGTCATTTAAAACAAGCAATCTTGCTTTGGAGCTAAGGGGTAATTAAAGACATATCTCTGAGGAGGTTAGACTAGATCTCAGGATCTGTGTCTGACAATAATTCTTAGAAATGGAACCACGAAAGAGGAAAGGATTCACATGTGTAAAAATGTTTATAGTAGTTCTATTTGTGATGGCGAAGAATTGGAAAATGAATGGATGCCAATCAATTGGCTGAACGAGTTATTGTACATGAAAGTAATGGAATATTATTGTTCTATAAGAAATGATGTACAGGCTGATTTCAGAAAAGCCTAGAAAAACTTGCATGAATTGCTGCTGAGTGAAATGAGGAAAACCAGGACAACATTGTATACAACAACAGCAATAACACTATGATAGACTTAGCTCCTCTGAGCAATTCAGTGATCCAAAGAAATTCCAATAAATTTTGTATGAAAAATGCCATTCACATTGAGAGAGAAAGAACTATGGATACTGAATACAGATCATACATACTCTTTACCTCTTTTTTTCTTTTCTTTTTTTTTTCTTATGACTTTTCCCTTTTGTTCTGATTTTTCTCTCCCAACATTAAGATTTATATGGAAATATGTAAAAAATGAATGTGTCCATTTAACCTAAAAAAATAAACATAAGTGAAAATGAAAAAAAAAGAAAGAAAGAAATGGGACCAGGAGAGACATCCAATTCTGTTAGGGGATGGCATTGTCACCTGCTGTGGAAGAGCTGAAAGGAGAAGAAAAAATATTTGCTATATGTTTCTGATAGGTGAAGTGAGCCTTGGGATTAGAAAAATCCTGAAACTGAAGAATTGAGCAGAAAATGACTTTAAGGATCGGAGAAGAGATGGACTGGTAATGGACCTAAGCTGAATTGAGAATTGAGAGCTTGATACAAATCTTCAGTCAATTCTAGAAACAAAGCTAAGATTTTTCCCTGACATTTGCTACTTAAGAGGTGGAAAACCCTGAGAATTCACTCCAAGGAGAAGACTTAGAAAAATTCTACATATCCCATGCTTTCTATTTTTCTGGAAGAGTTTAACATTGCTTTCACAGACCAGAAGAGAGTCACCAGCAGAGAAGCCTGTTAGGACATTGGAGAAGTCCAGAGAAAAGCATCAAGCCGATGATATCCATCAGAGAAATAGCTCTGTCCAGAAGGAGAAAGGAGAGATCTGGAAGAGGAGCAATTCCACTCACCTGTAAATTGTTATTTAGACTGTTTCTGAAGGAAACAAAAGACATCAAGGCTTAAATTTTAGAGTTGCCAGTTGCCTTGGATACATGTAAGTCTGTGCCCACTCTTCTCCTCAATGTGTACACTGGAGAGAGAGATGGAGTGCCCACAGTTCATATGTAGAATATTATGCTTTAATTATTATTGCTTTACCTTCTGTTGAGGAAATATTATGTCTGAGACTTGGCTGATTTGTTAAATAAGAACCTAATATGGGTTTAGGAGCTACCTTCTTTAGGAGTATCTTCTCCCCAAAAGGATTACCCACAGGACTCGGAGAGGATTCCACTTTGGGAATCTCTTAATCAGCTAGTGTACGAGTAAAGGTAGGATTGAACAAACCAAACAAAAAAGGAAAAGCGAGAGTAATGTTGGTATCATGCCTCTGATACACTGTGAAATGGATATGATCCAAGAATAGAATCACTCCATGTATAATATCCACAAAATTCTCAACCAACCAACCATATGTAAACCACAGCAAAAAAAATTGAGCAAATGAATGTCATATGGAGTTATTTACAGAAATGGAGGGAATTGTGGATAGCAACTCAGGATCAGGACATTTCCACCAGAAAATATCAGAAGTTCGTACTTAAGGAGACAATATTTATTAAAAAATATTATGTTCTAGAGTAGGGAAAACTATCGTATATCATTATAGGGTGCAAAAATGCAGCATCAACCAGATATTTAGAAGATAGAATTACATATATAAACTTGCTATTCCTTATAAAGTAACAAATAACAAATTTTAATTCTAACAATGGTACTCTATAATGTCCTTGGGAATTTAGCAAATAAACTGTATTGGAACCAGAGCATCATTACAGGCACAAATGCCCAGATATAATATTGATTCATAAATATTTAAGAATAATACCTCATATAGAATACTCATATTTTTCAAATTATGGAATGCAAAAAAACTTTTAAAAAAGACAGCTGGCAGAAGAAATTAAAACTATATGAGAATATGATGAGACAAATGTTATCCCTGTCATCCTATTTGCTAAAGGAAATGTCCTGAAGAAGCTTTTAGTACCTATAGAAGCTGAACTTACCTTATGGTACTTTTATTAAATTACAAAAACAGTTATTATGTACCCCTTTTAAGTGGAGGAGGGTTAGGTGGAAAGATAATGAATTTAGTTTTGGATATGTTGAATTTTAGATGTCAACTGCATATCCAGTTCCTCAAATTTCCCTTGGTTTCTGCCCTCTCACTCAAAAAGCTTGTCTCATATTTTGCTGGGAAAAAAATGAGCCCATTTTCTGCTTTTCCCTTTTCTTCCTCATTTCCTTTCAGTTTTATGCCTTTCACTATTAAACCACTATTTTGGCTTTTCTCTTTACCAAATCTAAGTGCTCTATCAATATAAGTAATCCCATTTCATCCCATCTCCTACAACAGAGTGGGGTAAACCCCATTCTATCATTTGTCTCCCTATCTATTGGTTATTTCCCTACTGCTTACAAATACACCATGCCTAATTTTTGGGAAGGGAACAAAATTTTGTTTGCTCCCTACCCTTTAAAGAATAGCAATTGATTTTTCAATCTAAGAAACAAAAATTTTTCCCCTAGACTAGTAATATTTGGCAAGATAGATAAACATAATTCTCATTTTGTTCTTTCTCAGAGGAATAGAATAGAGTCCTCTTATACCCCTCTGGGAAGGCATCAAATTCTCCCTTGGAGAGAGATGGTCAAAATACCCAAGATTTCTATTTAATCTTCCCCACTGGCCACAATAGACAAACCTATATGAACATACCCATAGTTATATGGATAACACATATATCTTATATATCATCACCATCATTATTCACCTCATTCTTATCTTTTTCAATGGCATTCAGATAGAACTAATCATGGAACATGTTACCATCCCACTATTTTTATTTGTTTATTTGTTATGTTTAAATAGTATTTTATTTTTTTCAAAACACACAAAAATAGTTTTCAACATTCATCTTGGCAAAACTTTATGTCCAAAATTTTCTCCTTCTCTCCCTCTCTCTCCTCCCCAGGACAGCAAGAAATCCAATATAGATTTAACATATATGATTGTTCTAAGCATATTTTCATATTTGTCATGCTGCACAAGAAAAATCAGATCAAAAGGGGGAAAAACTTAAGAAAGAAAAAAAAAACCCTAGCAAGCAAATAAGCAACAATAGCAATAAAAGGTGAAAATACCATATTTTGATTCACATTCAGTTTCCATAGTTCTCTCTCTACAGGTGGATAGCTTTCTCCATCACAAATCTATTGGAATTGTCCTGAATTACCTCATTGTTGAAAAGAGCCATGTCCATCAGAATTGATCATTACATAATTTTGTTGTTGCTGTGGACAATGTTCTCTTGGTTCTACTCACTTCACTTAGCAATAGTTCAGGTAAGTCTCTCCAGATCTCTCTGAAATCATCCTGCTGATCGTTTCTAACAGAGCAATAATATTCCATAACATTCATGTACTGTAACTTATTCAACCATTCCCCAACTGATGGGCATCTATTCCATTTCCAGTTTCTTGCTCCTACAAAAAGGGCTGCCACAAGCATTTTTACACATGTGGGTCCTTTTCCCTTTTTTATTTTCTTTTTAGGATATAGACCCACTAGTAGCACTGCTGGGTCAAAGGATATGCACAGTTTTATAGCCCTTTAGGCATAATTCCAAATTGCTCTCCAGAATGGTTGGATCATTTTCAACTCTACCAGTAATTTACTGTGTCCCAGTTTTCCCACATTCCCTCTATCATTTATTATTATCTTTTCCTGTCATTTTAGCCAATCTGAGAGGTGTGAAATGGTACCTCAAAGTTGTTTTAATTTGAATTTCTCTAATCAATAGTGAGTTAGAGCATTTTGTCTCACTTTTTAAATGATATTCAGGGATTTCAACCTTCCTCTGTAATCTTATACTTTATTCCACATATTCTTCAATCCAGAGACACTGGCCTTTTGGCAGTTTCATGAACAAGACCTTCCATCTGTTGACTTTGGGCATTTTCTCTGGCTGTCTCCCATGCCTGGAATGCCTCCTCATCTCCAGCTGCCCTGGCTTCTTTATAGTTCCAATTAAAATCTCATCTTCTAGAGAAAGCCTTTCCCAGTCCTTTTGTTTGTAATGCTTTCTCTCTTTTAATTATTTCCTATTTATTCCATATATAACTTGTTTATACATGTATTTGCATGTTATCTCCCCCAACATAGTGTGAACACTTTGAGACTAAGGATTATCTTTTGTCTTTTTAATTCTGTAGCACATGGAACAGTGCTTGTCACATAGTAGACACTTAATAAATGTTTATTTACTGACTGACAAATGCTAGTCACAAAAAAGAACAAATAATGGATAAGGAATAAATTAACTTGTCCAAGAGCATGTCAATAGGCATCAGGGGTTACCACAGATAAAAATATAACAGAAAATAAGCAGAGTGAATGAAGTCTCTCTACTGAGAAAGAAAATATCAGCTCAACTGATAAAGTTCCCAGTCTCATATAAAGGGAAATTCTCCAGAGAGGCAAGGTGGAAATCAAAATATAAATGTTAGGTCGGGAGCAAATTTCTCCTACATATGTTCCTTCTAAAAGGAAGCTTTCTCTCACATTCTTTGCAGAGAGGGGGATCATGTATGTCCTCTCTCAAAACAGGAAGCAAGAAATTCTCTTCTCTCATAATCACTTTTTCTTTCCTGCAGTTATGAAATGTTAGGTATCCATTCCCCTCTTGGGGGAAGATTCTTATGCAAATAAACTGGGCTTGAACTTCAGGTTACAGATAATACTTGGGGTGTATTCAAGAAGGACCCTCTGGCATGAGGGCTTGCTGAGCCATTTCCAGGGCTGCTCATTCATCTTTGGTGTCCACCTGTTTGTCAACTCTTACCTCTGGCCCCAGGAAATTATGGTAAATTGAGAGCAACCAACAGGTTTCAAACCCATTGGATGAGTTGGGTATCTACCCTAAATATGTGAAAACTCCTGGGTGGGATGAGCAGATGAGAAAAATCTGTTCCAGTGGCCATGAAAGTGGTTGAAGCAGGTACTGTGGAACTCTTAGGGCTGAATCAGACATCAAAGACAGTCATCCACTATATCTAGGCCGTTGCCAGTCACTATGACTTGGCTGGTTACTGGACGTTGATGACTCTGAAAGAGTGAAGGTGATGACTTTGTTACAACTCTATCTCATTTAAATCAAACTCACAAATAAGTCAAGACATCATCCATAATATCATTGTCTTTGAAAAGACAAACAACAACATTTAATACTAGTCATGACAAAAACTTAATACCCAGGACTTTCTGGCTAATACTGTAGAGGCAAAGGAACTAAACATAGAAAACATGATTTCCCAAAAGGTTCTTTCCTACCACTGACATGGGAAAGCCCAAAGCCTTGCCCAGATTTTGGAAGCTACAGAATAGAAGCACTTGAATGAATATTTATTAAGTCAATTCATAATATGGTATAAGCATGTCTTTAATACCCAAATGAAGGCTTCTGAGTCTCTTGAGCTGCTGGGTCAGCTGATGATCTATTTCTTAGACAAGATAAGTTTGCAGTGAATACATTGCTGAATTTGAAATCTGGATAACCCAGTCAGAATCTTGCCTCAGACTCAACTCAAGGGCTACTGTCTACATGAAGTCTTCCCTGATTTCTAGTTGTTGGTGCTATCCCTCAATAATACTATTTATTTGACATGTATTTTACATTTATATTTGGCATGTTATTTTCCTCTCCTAGTACAAAGTGAGTTTCTTGAGTCTGAATGTGAGTTTTTTGTCTTTGTACTTTAGCATAGTACCTAGGAGAGAGCACACTTAGTAAGTGTTTTTGAATTGAATTTAACACAGCTCAGTTGGAGGAGAAAGGAAAATCAAAGTGAAAAAAGGAGACTTTTTTCCATTTAAGAAACTGAAGTTTTAAAAGCCTCTGGTGATTTTTTTTTTTAATTGAGGACTTTATAATGCAAGGAAAGAGTGTGCCATGATGAATGGCAGTTTCTCCGTGAGTCTTTGCCAGCTTTACCTCAGGATTTCCTTGCCTTTGTGAGTTTCATTTGTACTTTTCCTTTCCTCTGTGACTTAACTTGATTTAGTGAGACTTCAGGCCTAGCAATCACACATCACAAATAGAAATTGGGGGAAAAAAAACGGCAAGCTGCCTTTTAAGCCGGCAATCCTCCCTTTTGAGTTGCATAAGGAAATTAGTGAGGAGCTTCAGTGGATAATTTTACCCTAGATATTAAATCAGGCCATCTTTACACGAAGGCAAAGAGCAATTCAAGCTGGCAAGCCAGACTGGTGATAGCTGACAGAGAGCCCTGGCGATTATGAAAGGAACCTGCTGATGTGCAGTTTCTGACTTTACAGCGTCAGCATGAAATGTCTTGATTCAGGTTAAATAAACCTATCCTGTTTCCCAGGCTCTCTTTGTATTTGCCTCCTAAAAAATACACATATTTAGGATACTAAGTGCAGAAGGGGGATGTTACTCTTCCATTCTGCACTTTTCAGGTTTTAAACATTATGATAGAGTAATATCATTTATATGTGAGCCAAGTGAGGCAGTATGGTACAGTGGAAGAGCATTGGTTTTATAGTTAGGTAATCTGGATTCAAATTCCACTTCTGAACTAATTATCTTAAATGTCCTTGGGCAACTTCTTTTTAATTTTTATTTATATAAAATAAAGAGATTGAACTAGAAAACCTCTCTACTTATAGATAGTAATACAGTTATTCCTTCCACATTGCTACTTGCAGTTTTGATATATTGTGGGTTGCTGGAAGAAATTAAATGGAAATTTTTTGAAAATTTTGTAAAAGTTGTAGATGACATGCAAAGGTTAGTAAATGACTGGCACAGAGCCTATAGCCAAATGCCTAACACAAATTTTACAATAAAGTGCTATGAATACCCTCTAGAAGAAAAAGAAAAAAGGAAAAAATTCAGATTTCTCTGGTAGGAAGGGAAGGTCAAAAATTATGTGTGGATTTTCCAGATCATGGAATGTGTACTCCTAATTCTTGCAGTATAGAAGGGATAGCTAACTTAGCATTTATACAGCTGGCTTTAAGATTTGCAAAATGGTTTACAAAAAATACTTTAGTTGAGTCTTACAACAACCCTGAGAGGTAGGTACAATTATTATCCCCATTTTAGAGGTGACAGAAATTAAATGATTTGCTAAGGCTCACACAGCTAGTCAAGCGTCTGAGGCAGATCTGATTTTGATCTTGGTGATGTCAAGTCCAGCACTCTTTCAATGTACCACCTATCTGTCTAGGTGGCAATATGAATTATGAAATCTGCCTGTGATGGTTTTGTTGTTCTTTCTATTGTTTTGAGAGGCAATTGGGGTTAAGTAGCTTGCTTAGGGTCACAAAGCTAGTAAGTATTGAGACTGCATTTGAACTCAGGTCCTTTTGATTCCAGGGAGGCTGCTTTATCCACTGGGGCCATTTAGCTGCACCTTGTGATGTGTTTTTTTTTTTTTTTTTTTTTGTTGTTGTTGTTGTTGTTTTTTGGTATAGAACTAAAATTTCATAGAATTAAGGAATGCTTAGTGAGTAAATTCCATCAATACAGGTAGGCAATTGCTCTCCAATTTATAGTCTTATGTTGTTTTTTAGGGAAAATGAGAAGTTAAGAAATTTTGCTGGAGTCATGGAGCCAGAACATGTTAAAGTCAGGACTTGGAGTCAGGTCTTCTTGACTGTGAAATCAACTTTTTATTCATCTTGCTAGACTGTTTTTTAGGGAAACACTTTTTAAATAAGGGAACAGAAATATATGGTTTATTATGTTTTCAACTAAGAAGTCCTAGTGAATCTGGTCAGTTATATCATTGAGGAAAAGTAGGACCATGGACCTTAGAACCATCTGAAATGCAAGGCTGAGGGATCCTTCTCTCCCCAAAAAGATAGGATGAGGCAATTTTTAAAGCAATTCTGCCTAGAAGTAGGGGAGAGGTAAAGTAGATCTCCTTGGGTGCCAACTTAAAGTTTTATTGTCGTCGGAGTTAAACTTTTAATAATTACATGTTTACGAGTTGTTTTTTTTTTTTTTTTGGTTCCTATGTACTGAGATATATATATATATATATATATATATATATATATATATATATATATATAATGCACACACAAACACACATATATTTAGCTATGAATGGTTTGCCTAGCAATGAAGTACAGTAGAAACCATATGTTAGAGAGAGAAAAAAATTCCAGGCACAGACTTTAACTAATCCTACTAATTTCTACAATGACATCTGTGCAATGTTCCAGATTCAGCCTCCTGTGATAGTCAGTGACTGAAAGCAGTAGGCTCTGTGAAACCTTGCTCAGTTAACAGCTTTGCAAGGGAGTCTCTCTCTCTCTCTCTCTCTCTCTCTCTCTCTCTCTCTCTCTCTCCCCCCTCCTCCTCCCTTCTCCTCATTGTTCTCCCTCCCTTCCTTCCTTCCTTCCTTCCTTCCTTCCTTCCTTCCTTCCTTCCTTCCTTCCTTCCTTCCTTCCTTCCTTCCTTCCTTCCTTCCTTCCTTCCTTCCTTCCTTCCTTCCTTCCTTCCTTCCTTCCTTCCTTCCTTCTTTCCTTCCTTCCTTCCTTCCTTCCTTCCTTCCTTCCTTCCTTCCTTCCTTCCTTCCTTCCTTCCTTCCTTCCTTCCTTCCTTCCTTCCTTCCTTCCTTCCTTCCATCCATTATTTTTGAAAACAACTACCTCTACCCCCAAGAAGAAATTGTCATTGAGCTTGCCTATTTCCTAAGTCACTTAGTAGTATGCCTTTACTTTAAAATAAATTTTTATTCTTGGTGTCCAAGACTGATTTTTTAGAGCAAAAATGGAATTTTTGTAAGTGTTATTAAAAAAAAAAGACCAGTACCAAACATTTAAAGAACAATTAGCCCCAATGTTATATAAATTATTTGAAAAAATAGGGGATGAAGGAGTCCTACCAAATTCCTTTTATGACACAGACATGGTACTGATACCTAAACCTGGTAGATCGAAAACTGAGAAAGAAAATTATAGACCAATCTCCTTAATGAATATTGATGCTAAAATCTTAAATAAGATATTAGCAAAAAGACTTCAGAAAATCATCTCCAAGATAATACACTATGATCAAGTAGGATTTATTCCAGGAATGCAGGGCTGGTTTAATATTAGGAAAACTATTAATATAATTGACCATATTAATAATCAAATTAATAAGAACCATATGATCATCTCAATAGATGCAGAAAAAGCATTTGACAAAATCCAACATCCATTCCTACTAAAAACTCTTGAGAGTATAGGAATAAACGGATTATTCCTTAGAATAATCAGGAGTATATATTTAAGACCGTCAGTAAGCATAATATGCAATAGAAATAAACTGCAACCTTTCCCAGTAAGATCAGGAGTGAAACAAGGTTGCCCACTATCACCATTACTATTCAATATAGTACTAGAAACGCTAGCCTCGGCAATAAGAGCCGAGAAAGAGATTCAAGGAATTAGAGTAGGAAATGAGGAAATTAAACTATCACTTTTTGCAGATGACATGATGGTATACTTAGAGAACCCCAAAGACTCTGCTAAAAAGCTACTAGAAATAATTCAAAATTTCAGCAAAGTGGCAGGATACAAAATAAATCCACATAAATCCTCGGCATTTTTATATATCACTAACAAAATGCAACAGCAAGAGATACAAAGAGAAATTCCATTCCAAACAAATGTTGAGAGTATAAAATATTTGGGAATCCATCTACCAAAGAAAAGTCAGGAATTATATGAGAAAAATTACAAAACACTTGCCACAAAAGTAAAATCAGATTTAAATAATTGGAAAGACATTCAGTGCTCTTGGATAGGCCGAGCGAATATAATAAAGATGACAATACTCCCCAAACTAATCTATTTATTTAGTGCTATACCAATCAGACTCCCAAGAAACTATTTTAATGACCTAGAAAAAATAACAACAAAATTCATATGGAAGAATAAAAGGTCAAGAATTGCAAGGGAACTAATGAAAAAAAGTCAGAGGAAGGTGGTCTAAGTGTACCTGATCTAAAGCTATATTATATAGCAGCAGTCACCAAAACCATTTGGTATTGGCTAAGAAATAGACCGGTAGATCAGTGGAACAGATTAGATACAAAGGACAAAAAAGGGTACATCTATAGCAATCTAATCTTTGACAAACCCAAAGATTCCAACATTAGGGATAAAAATTCATTATTCGGAAAAAACTGTTGGGAAAACTGGAAATTAGTATGGCAGAAATTAGATATGGATCCACACTTAACACCATATACCAAGATAAGATCAAAATGGGTCCATGATTTAGGCATAAAGAGGGAGATAATAAATAGATTAGAGGAACAGAGGATAATCTACCTCTCAGACTTGTGGAGGAGGAAGGAATTTATGACCAGAGGAGAACTAGAGATCATTATTGATCACAAAATAGAAGATTTTGATTACATCAAACTAAAAAGTTTCTGTACAAATAATACTAATGCAAACAAGATTAGAAGGGAAGTAACAAATTGGGAAAATATTTTTAAAAACAAAGGTTCTGACAAAGGTCTCATTTCCAAAATATATAGAGAACTGACCATAATTTATAAGAAACCGAACCATTCTCCAATTGATAAATGGTCAAAGGATATGAACAGACAATTCTCAGAGGAAGAAATTGAAACTATATCCACTCACATGAAAGAGTGTTCCAAATCACTACTGATCAGAGAAATGCAAATTAAGACAACTCTGAGATACCACTACACACCTGTCAGATTGGCTAAGATGACAGGAACAAATAATGACAAATGTTGGAGGGGATGTGGGAAATTGGGACACTAATACATTGTTGGTGGAGTTGTGAAAGAATCCAGCCATTCTGGAGAGCAATCTGGAATTATGCCCAAAAAGTTATCAAACTGTGCATACCCTTTGACCCAGCAGCGCTACTACTGGGATTATATCCCAAAGAAATACTAAAGAGCGGAAAGAGACATATATGTGCCAAAATGTTTGTGGCAGCTCTTTTTGTTGTAGCTAGAAACTGGAAGATGAATGGATGTCCATCAGTTGGAGAATGGTTGGGTAAATTGTGGTATATGAAAGTTATGGAATATTATTGCTCGGTAAGAAATGACCAGCAGGAGGAATACAGAGAGGGTTGGAGAGACTTAAATCAACTGATGCTGAGTGAAATGAGCAGAACCAGAAGATCACTGTACACTTCAACAACAATACTGTATGAGGATGTATTCTGATGGAAGTGGAAATCTTCAACATAAAGAAGATCCAACTCACTTCCAGTTGATCAATGATGGACAGAGGTAGATACACCCAGAGAAGAAACACTGGGAGGGGAATGTAAATTGTTAGCACTAATATCTGTCTGCCCAGGTTGCATGTACCTTCGGATTCTAATGTTTATTGTGCAACAAGAAAATGATATTCACACACATGTATTGTACTTAGACTATATTGTAACACATGTAAAATGTATGGTATTGCCTGTCGTCGGGGGGAGGGAATAGAGGGAGGGGGGGTAATTTGGAAAAATGAATACAAGGGATAATATTATAAAATATATATATATATATATATATATATATATATATATATATATATATATATATATATATATATATATATATATATATATAAAAAAAAGACCAGGCCAATGCCAATGATTTTTTTTTCACTTTGGTGAAATACATATATTTATTTTATTTATTTATTTAATTTATTTATTTTTATTTTTATTTTTTTAAAATTTATTTTTAAAATTTTATAATTATAAATTTTTGACTATATATGCATGAGTATTTTTTAATAACATTATCCCTTGTATTCATTTTTCCAAATTTTCCCCTCCTTCCCTCTACTCCCTCCCCTAGATGAAAGGCAATCCCATACATTTTACATGTGTTACAGTATAATCTAGATACAATATATATGTGTAAATCCAATTTTTGTTGCACGTTAAGTGAAATACATATGTTTATATGTGCTGTCACATATAACTCAAAAATACTGTAGAAAGTTAATTAAGAAAACTGCCTGGTCTTAATAGCTAACAGTTATGCTCCTCTTTATTCTTCTACATCAGATTAAGGACCAGTGGCAATCAGGGTCTTTGCTAAATTGCAAATTAAATGTCCAGAGTAAATTCAATAAGCAGTATAATTCAGTTATAAATGGAAAGGTTTCTGTGTCTTATTCAGTGAGAATTAGGAAATCACTTTCATGCTGTTCTCTTAAGTCCCTCTTCTCAGATGTTTTTCTCTCTTGCCTCTATGTCTTTGCACTGGTGGTCCCTTTCTGTCTTTGTCATTGTGGCTCAGGAGTCCCATGTTCCAAATTCATATAGACTAGCTCTGAGCTTGGGTGGGGTGGCCCCAAAAGTTTAATCTCTCTTTAGCTTATGTCCCTTTTGAGAGTTTAAGAAATCTGTGCTGATATTTTGTATTTGGGATTTCACAGATATGGTTGATGAAGTCATCAACTCCAATACACGTTTTCAAAACAACAAGTACATTAATTTGTCATGAAGCAACAATGTTTTTGATTCCATAAAGAATGCAAGGATTCTTATAACCAATAAAAAACAATGCAAAAACACATAAAGAAGTACCAATACTTCATAAACAATATAATTTCCTTTCTTTTCTCAAGTATCTTCCTTTTACACAGGATCTTAAAGCTTTACAGATTCAACAACTTTCCATGATTTGAAATCACCACAAAAAGGAAGAAAACTTGGGGGTTATATCCCATCATTCTGGTGGATCCTTTTACTGCATAGAGGCTCCCTAAGGGCTTGAACTTCCACACAAAGAAACACATTTGGGAACCCTAGGCAGCAACCCCATTCCAATTTGAGCCATATTACTTGAATAACTGCTTATAAACATTGGAGTACCAAATCCTGATCCCTGGTATCTCCACATCATTTTTTTTTTTTCAATCCTATTTTACTGTTGTGTTTAGCAGTTGGAATAATAACACATCATCCTTTTCTGTTTCAAAAAGACATGCTTCTCAAGAAATTGCCTTTCTTTGAATACAAGGCAGGAAGTCTGAATACTTAGTTTTGGGTTACTTTTGAGGCAATCATTAAGATTGGTACTTCTTAAGAAATATCCATTCTCTGGCTAAAAGGTTAGATTTTAGAAGCATACTATTTAGAAAGTCATTTAATCTCCATCTGCCTCAGTTTCCTTAACTGTAAAATGGAAATAATAATAGCATTTATCTCACAAAGTTATTTTCTGGATCAAATGAGATCATATTTGAAAAATGCATAGCAGAATGCTAGCATATAGTAAATATTTAATAAATGTTTGCTCTTCCCCGGGTCCACTTTTTTCTAAATTGGAATCAGGGGAAAGTGTCTCCAAAACCATATGCTTTATTTTTAGGATCTCTTAAAAATAGACAAAAGAAGACCTAAGTCTAAATGCTTCTTTTGGATTTCAGCATAGACAAAGGGAAGCTCCTCCCAAAATCTGAACTACCAAGAATCTGAACCAGTGAATTCATCTTAAAGGCAAATTGTGCTTGTGAAATCCATTCTCTAGGAAATGCCAAGGAGATGGCTCCAATCCAACCAGTTCACATTTTGGGAGCAGCCCCAGTTACTAAGAAAGGCTAAATCAGATAATTAGTCTTCTCAACAAGTCTGGGAATGGGCAAATCCATACTTTCTAGGGAGATTCAGTCCTCAAGATTCAGGACTTCAAAGTCCTATAAGTGTTTAAAACAAATTGGGGATTTCTCTCCATTTTGATTAGCTCCTCTATTCATAGAATGATTTCCTTTACTTCTACACTCTGAAATCTGTAGTTTCATTCAAAGTTCATCTCAAGGGCTACCTTTTACAAAATCTTTCCCCGATATACTCCATGGATACAGCTTAGCTTAATGAATCAGATTGAATTTTCCCCTCAACAATAAACTACTTCAAATTACTAGTAAAATTGTTAAATTAATATAAAGGAAATATTGCCATCTATTCTAGCCAATTACTTTATGGGGTACAGGTCACTGTCTTATTGTTTGGTTAGGAAGATTAATAATTATTTTGAACATTTTTGTCAATGGATCAATTGTTTTTAGAATCATAATTTCCATTTTTTGAGTTTGGGGTGGTTCTTTCAAAGGTAGTTTCAAAGTTCTTTTCAAAGACAGACCTTGATCCTTAATCATGACTTTCCTACCTGTGATCATGGCTGGTCTGTCTCTGCTCATGGTTCATCTCTTCTTTTTTTTTTTTTTTTTTTCTTTTTTCTTTTTTTAATGTTATTTTATTTTTCTAAATATATGCAAAGATATTTTTCAACATCCATCTTTGCAAAAATGTGTGTTCCAGATTTCTCTCCCTCTTCCCTCCTCCAATTTCCCTAAGGCAGCAAACAATATGAGGTAGGTTAAATGTGCAATTTTTTCTAAACATATTTCCATATTTGTCATGCTGAGCAAAAAAAAAAAAAATCAGATCAAAAGGGAAAAAGCACAAGAAAAAGAAAAAAAAAAAACCCAAGCAAATAAACAACTAAAATAACAACAACAATAAAAGGTGAAAATGGTTTAATTTGCATTCAAAGTGTGGATGGGACTTTCCATCACAAGTTTATTGGAACTGCCTTGAATCACCTTTTTGTTGAAACTAGCCAAATCCATTACAATTGATCATCACAAAATCTCATTACTATGTACAATATTCTCTTGGTTCTGCTTACTTCACTTAGCATCAGTTCATGTCTTTCTAGGTTCTTTTGAAATCAACCTACTCATTATTTCATATATTAATAATTTTTAATTATATATGTACATAATAATAATTCTTATTATAATAAGAAATACCATTTCTTATATCAACAATACTCCATCTTATTAATATGCCATAACTTATTCAGACATTCCCCAGTGGATGCCCATCCACTCAATTTCATTTGTTTGTGTAAAACAGTTTAAATTTAATATAATCAAAGTTATCCATTTTGCATTTCATATCCTCTATTTCTTTTTTGGCTAAAAATTCCTCTGTTTTTCACAGATCTGAGAGGTAGACTATCCCTTGTTCTCCTAATTTGCTTATAATATTACTATTTATGTCTAAATCATGAGCCCATTTCTATCTTATCTTGGTATAGGATGCTAGATGTTGTTCAGTGCTTAGTTTCTGCCATACTATTTCCCAGTTTTGCCAGTAATTTTTGTCAAATAATGATTTCTTATTCCAGAAGCTAGAATCTTTGGATTTAATCAAACAATAGATTACTATAGTCATTGACTATTATGATTTGTGAATCTAATCTGTTCCACTGATTCACTATTCTACTTCTTAGTATCAAATGGTTTTGATGACCACCTTTTAAAAACATAATTTTATATCTGGTACAGCTAGATGGCTCATAGATTCTTGATCACAGCCAACCTATACTTAAAGATTCTATTTATAGAACAGTGGAGTAAAGCTTCTAATCTCAGAGCTAATGACCAAACAGAGAAAATAATGACAAAACTCATGAGGCAACAGCATCTACCATGTCAAGCCCTCAAAATAAGACAAACAAAACAAAAACAAATATGATAGTTTTTTTTAAACCTTTAGACTTTTATAAAACCAGTTGGAAGAAAAGTCTAGTCTCTTCTGATATTAACTTTCTTTTTTTAAAATTTTTTTATTATTATAATATATATATTTTTTATAATATTATCCCTTGTATTCATTTTTCCAAATTATTCCCCCCTCCCTCTACTCCCTCCCCCCCTATGACAGGCAATCCCATACATTTTACATGTGTTACAGTATAACCTAGATACAATACATGTGTGTAAATACCATTTTCTTGTTGCACAATAAGCATTAGATTCCGAAGGTATAAGTAACCTGGGTAGATAGACAGTAGTGCTAACAATTTACATTCGCTTCCCAGTGTTCCTTCTCTGGGTGTAGCTACCTCTGTCCATCATTGATCAACTGGAAGTGAGTTGGATCTTCTTTATGTTGAAGATTTCCACTTCCATCAGAATACATCCTCATACAGTATTGTTGTTGAAGTGTACAGTGATCTCCTAGTTCTGCTCATTTCACTCAGCATCAGTTGATTTAAGTCTCTCCAGGCCTCTCTGTATTCCTCCTGCTGGTCATTTCTTACAGAACAGTGATATTCCATAACCTTCATATACCATAATTTACCCAACCATTCTCCAACATCCATTCAACTTCCAGTTTCTAGCTACAACAAAAAGAGCTGCCACAAACATTTTGGCACATACAGGTTCCTTTTCCCTTCTTTAAGATCTCTTTGGGATATAAGCCCAGTAGTAACACTGCTGGATCAAAGGGTATGCACAGTTTGATAACTTTTTGGGCATAATTCCAGATTACTCTCCAGAATGGCTGGATTCTTTCACAACTCCACCAACAATGTATCAGTGTCCCAGTTTTCCCACATCCCCTCCAACATTCATCATTATTTGTTCCTGACATCTTAGCCAATCTGACAGGTGTGTAGTGGTATCTCAGAGTTGTCTTAATTTGCATTTCTCTGATGAGTAGTGATTTGGAACACTCTTTCATATGAGTGGAAATAGTTTCAATTTCATCATCTGAGAATTGTCTGTTCATGATATTAACTTTCTAAGTATCCTGGAATAGGGGGCCATTAGATATATGACCCTGGGCATTGTTTGCCTCAATTTCCACATCTATAAAATGATCTGGAGAAGGAAATTGTAAACAACTCCAGTATTTTTGCCAAAAAAAACCAACAAAAAAAACCTAAATGGGTGTCGCAAAGAATTGACATGATTGGAATGACTGAACAACAAAGCTTTTTAAAATTAACACTATTTATTTTCAAAACATATGCATAGATATTTTTTAACCTTTACTTTTGCAAAACCTTGTGTTCTAAATTTTTTTTCCTTCCTTTCCCCCATCCACTCCCCTAGACAGCAAGTAATCCAATATTGAACAACAACAATCTTGAAAAATGGCTTTATTCCTTTGGGACTCAGTTTCCTTGTCTATGTGCAATACCTTTGAACAGTACCAATAGTTATGTTGAGCATGTTTAAATTTATGTAGGATTACTTACAAAACTTCATTTTATCTTTGAATCTCTGTCAGGCATAGTTACATACATAATGCTGTGGTAAGGTTAAGGGATTTGTTTTGTTGTTTTTTTTCTCCTTGCCTCCTACGAGCTAGTTGATGTAATCATAGAGAGTAAGAGGCAGATAACAGAGGTAATTATGTATTAATATGTTAATGAAGTTCAAAGACATGTTAATACCCTATTATCTTTTTATAAAATAGGAAAACATTTCCCTTATTGAATTGGAAGGGGAGCTTGGGATTGGCTAGTAGAAAATTGGCCATAGCCCTGGGGAGACTTAAATAGCTAAGCTTTCCAGTCATGGAGTTAGTCTTTACAATTCCAGAGGCAAGAGCTGCTTAGTGGAAGGTGATTCTTGTATTTCTACCAACTGGCAGCAGAGTAGAGTAGATTTTTTTTTTTCTTAACCCTTCCCATCATTCATGGATTTTTTTTTTCCAGTGGAACTATTTACCCAGTTGGAAAACTATAATCAACAAGAAATAGATACATTTTCTGTCTGGTTACAGGCATATAGATGCAGCTAAGATTTAAGGTATTAAGCAGGCTCAAAGAACATGACCATTGACATGAGAAGAGATTCAGTCATGGATTTGAGACAGAATTAATTGACAATTGAAAGGTGACTTACATCTATATCTGGGATGGAAGAACAGCATGAGAATTCTAAAAGAAGAGAGAGGGCAATGAGATCCTACAGAACAGGAAGTGTGGTTTGCCATGCCCACAGGGATTCCCTTATATGCTGGCTAGAAGTTTGTTGTTGATGAATTTGTGGGAGAATCCATCTCAAGTTTAGGGTGGTGGTGGGGAATGTTTTGTATTACATTTTAAATAATGCTTTGGCTTTAAATTAATAGTATCTACTGACTTATCAATAAAAATAAGCTCACTGGTGGGAACTCATAAACATAAAAATAATTTTTAAAAAATTAATTAATTATTTTTTAATTCACATTGCTTTTTGAATCATGTAGGGAAGGAAAAATAAGAACAAAAAAGAAAAACCAAAGAAGAAAGCAAAAAACCAAACCAAAACAAAAAACAGAAAAAAGAAGTGAACACAGCAGATGGTACTTTCTATTGAAAGTTTATTGGGATTGCCTTGGATTACTGAACCACTGAGAAGAACTAAGCCTTTCACAGTTGATCATTGTGCATTCTTGCTGTTATTGTGTACAATGTATTCCTGGTTCTGCTTGTTTTGCTCAGCATTAATTCATGTAAATCTTTCTAGGTTTTTGTAAAATCAGCTTGTTCATCATTTTTTATAGAACAATAATATTCCATTACCTTCATATACCACAATTTGTTCAGCCATTCCCCAATTGATGGGCATCCTCTCCTTTTTCAATTCTTTGCTGCCACAAAAAGAGCTGCTATAGATATTTTTTTCACACGTGGGTCCTTTTCCCTCCTTTATCATTTCCTTGGAATACAGACCCAGTAATGGCACTGCTGGATCAAAGGGTATGCGCAATTTGATAGCTCTTTATGCATAGTTCCAAATTGTCCTCCAGAATGGTTGGATCATTTCATAACTCTACCAACAGTGCATTAGTGTCCAAGTTTTCTCACATTCGTTCCAATACTTATCATTTCTTGTCAACTTAGACAATCTGAGATGTGTGAAGTGATACCTCAGAGTTGTTTTAATTGGCATTTCTCTAGTCAACAATAATTTAGAGCTTTTTTTTTACATGATTGTAGATGACTTTCATTTTATCATCTAAAAATTGTCTGTTCTCCCAGATGAATTTTGTTATTATTTTTTCTAGTTCTATAAAATAATTTTTGGCAGTTTGTTTGGTATGGCATTGAACAAGTAGACCAAATCAGGCAGATTTGTTATTTTTATTATACTAGGTCTGCTTACCCATGGATAATTGATATTTTTCTAGTTGTTTATATCTGACTTTATTCATGTAAGAAGTGTTTTGTTTTTGGAATGAAGACTCCCAAACTATAGTCTTGAATTTGAGGGTAGTAGCTATCCTTTAGTATATACAATCTGCAAGTGTGCTGACTTGTTGAAGTACATTCCCATCCTAAGAGAGGTACTATAATAGCAATGTAAAACACACAGACACACACACAATTACAACTCAACCTAACCCTAAAACTTGATGTAAAAACTGAAGTAGAAAAAACAACAATTAAAATGAGCAATTAGATACTCCTTTGCTATTTCAAAAATTGCTCCTCTTACATGGCAGAAACATCATTAAAATCACTCATTTACAAGTGTTAAAATCATTGTTTGGAGCAGTCTTCTTGACTTCTTGGTGCAGTAATATCCTAGTAATAATTGTAGGAAGCTATATATTCTTGGAGAAACATTGGTAAAGGGAGCCTAAATTCTCCATAAAACTGCAAAGAATCATTGAAATTCCAAGTAAGTCTTAAGAGTGAAACTTTTCCGTGTAATGATCAAAAATCAAAAAAGATGCAGAACTCAAGGTACAATCTCCATTTCCCCTCTCTGTTCTCTTTCTATCAATAAATCAACAAATATCAATAAAAATAATGAATCTATGCCCACTTTCTCAAAAGATATGCCACAAGTGTTTCTATCCAATCAATCTTGATAGTATCATTCCCTATTACATTTTGCACAGACTCATGTGGAATAAAGTTCCTCTTACCTATATTAATGAGAGTTCTGAACTAGATGGACTCTGAAATCCTTTTCAGCAGTATAATTTTATGATTCTTTGATCTCATACTTGCATAAATCCAAATGCTGTTTCATTTATCATATTTCCCATTCTCTCCATATTTTAGGGCAGATAAATTTAAATGTTTCATATGTTTCATAGTCTTATGTTTAATCATTAATGAATTCATCTAACATTCATTCTAGAATTAGTTCAGCATTCTAAAATGTTTGTGAGAGGGAAATAATGTTATAAAGAAAATTCTAAACTGAGAGTTTTGTCTTATTTTAGTAAAAGATAATTATTAATATCTATAGGTCTATGAAATGCTGAGTCAGGAGTAGGGTAGGAAGTAGATGGATGATAAATCCATTGTTATAATGTATAATATCTTTGTACATTTTAGTGCTTTTAAAGATCCATAATTTCAATGGTATAGTCATTTTCTCTGTTTCTTAATAGTGAGTAACTTTATGAATTGCCCTAGTGTGATGGAAGAATTAGCCTTAGGACTTGACATATGCAGGTTAGGCTAGTTTTTCCTAAAAAGGAAGTGAAACTGTCCTGAAGATTTAATTGACTCAGGGGACTAAGGCTCAGGCTGCTGATGCGGTTTGTTCATAAGAATACAAAGTCCTGTGGAGCTCCCGTTGGCCCCTAAAGCCTGACCAGCATGAGCAACACAAAGACAGGAATCAACATGGTTCTTGGAATAACTTTCTCCTATTATGGTCTTTAATCACCTCCTTAGCTGCTAGATTTTCTACAAGTGTTTAATTTCATTGCAATATCAAATCTGAACTACCAGTAGATCAGTCTGGCCTGTAACAACTGGCCAGAAAAAAAAAATGTCCTGATGTCTGATCTCTTTTCCCACTGATCCAGTCAGAGCTCCTTAAAACAGGTGCATAATCTCAGAGTATTCTAAAAACCTTTTTGTTGGGGAGGCTCTGTCAGAAATCAGGCCCCTTTAGCATCATCTCTTGCTTAGGAGGAATAGGGCCAAACTAACATAAACATCTGGACTGCCTTGAAGAGGAAAAGAGGAAGGGGAAAAGTTGCAAAAAATAGCATCCTAATGGGGTTGTTTCTGAAAGTGGGGAAGAAGAGAGAGGGTGAGAGTGTGTAAAGGATATGCAGAACTTAAGACCTTTTATCAAATGAGATAATAAACTATAGAGCATATAGCACAGGGCCTGACACATAGTAATTGCTTTGTAAATATTGGTGATTATTCTTATTTTTCTTATTCCTATTATGTTTGGGGATGGAGCTGGCAGAGAACAGGTAGTTAGGAATATAGTGGCTTTGTATACCTCTCTGAATCACTGTCTAGATAGAACAAGAATAGGTCAGGAGTGCAAAGAACAGAGCTCTAAGCCTTTGGGACAAATAATTATTCCAATTGGAAACCCTATAGGGATGTTTTCGACTTCATTGCCCACTACCTCAAGTCCCTCTTTGCAAAGAGGTGAAATCGGTAAGCTTATGATGGTAATCTTATGCCAGTTTTTTTTTTTTATTTATTACACATAGACAGCAGCTTTGTCTCCCTCTGGCAATTTGGGCTGTATTTTATCATCTAGGTAGCTAAACCAGATTGGAGCTTTCGCAGACATGATTTTCCACAGCTTTAAAAATCAGACAGAAGCTTTGGTGATAGCAGAAACTATAACCTAGCTAGAAAGTAGAAGGAAAATATTAAACAGTACTAAATGTCCTCTATAAAAAACAAAACCAGAGAAAAGGGAATAATGGTCTTGGAAGTGATACCTGGGAGAAAGAGTCATAACAAAATCTACCCCCAGAATTATGTTAGAAGTTTATAGAGCAAAAGAGCTTGTTCAGACCATGAGATATGTCCAGACCTTATAAATTAATAAGAACCTGAACTCTGCACCAAATGAAATGCTGATTCGGTGAAGCTGCAATTCCAATCTTTTTATCAGTCTTAGAATGTGGTTGTTTCTCAAAATGTCAAAACCTTTGAAAATATTCACTTACCTTCCTGTGGTCATCAATTCCCTTTCCTTCTCTCCCCCCCTTTGCCCTACTTTCATTTATTTCTTCATTCTTCAAAGGGTTGGTTGAAAGTGAATGGAGAAATGTTAGCCTATCACCTACATTTAAAAAAATCCTATAGAACACTGACCCTGATTTACCCCTAGAGATCATTTAGGATCACAGGTGCATAGAGTTTAGAGTTAGAATTAATCTACTCCAACCCACTCATTCTGGAGAAGAAAAATCATTTTTAGACATGTGAAGAATTTTGCCCAAGGCCACCATAGGTAGGAATTAATATAGCTAAAATTGCAGCCTGGATTTCCTGCTTCTAAATCCTATGCTCTATCCACAATACGAAGTTCTGGGTACCAATTT
The DNA here is from genome assembly GCF_048593235.1 of Sminthopsis crassicaudata. Classification (NCBI taxonomy): domain Eukaryota; kingdom Metazoa; phylum Chordata; class Mammalia; order Dasyuromorphia; family Dasyuridae; genus Sminthopsis; species Sminthopsis crassicaudata. The sequence goes on along the minus strand of NC_133619.1, from coordinate 273,368,119 downwards.
GCTTTCTCATTTATTGCCTTATGACTGAGAACCGTTTTTAGTGACAATGAGATTTAATGAAGTAAAAAAATTAATGAAGTTTACTGAGAAGGGTGGTTGGCAAGAAATAGATTTTGGTTGAATGCTTTGTCATTTTCTTTCACTGTGTTTTGAAAATGACCATATTGGGGAACTAATTCATTAAAAAAGATGCAGTTTTCTAAAAAAGTCTTGGTACAGTTTTAAAGCTTCAATTTTGGAATACTCTGTATATTTATATATCTACTATATACAAAACAACTTGCTAGGAACTGTGAGGGATACAGAAATGAATAAGAACTTCTTGCCCTTAGGGAAATTATAATCTAGAATTCTAGAGGAATACAATATGTATATGTATATAAAAAGCTAAAAAACAGGACAGCATGTCCCAAAGTTTACATATATACATAGAAGTGGGGGGAGAAAGAGGGATGGACTGGAAGACAGACAGAGAGAGAGAGAGAGAGAGAGAGAGAGAGAGAGAGAGAGAGAGAGAGAGAGAGAGAGAGAGAGAGAGAGGAGAAGAAGAAGAGGAAAAGGGAGAGATTACTTCTGGATGACATTTCTTAGAAAAGAATTATTTGAGTGTCACCTTGGAGAATGAACATGACATTTCATTGTCAGAAAAAAGATCAGGAAGCTTTAGTGGACTGCAAGCTTAACAATGTGATATAATTGATTTGTTTTGTTTTGTTTTTGTTTTTGTTGCTGTTGTAATTCATCCTTCATTTTCAAAGAGGATCAATGACACCATAGGGTGCTTTCTTAACTTGTGCAGGAATTGGATTTAAGTGAAGCACAGTTGTACAAAATCTTCAGCCTGTCACTGAAGTCTAGTGACAAGAGAAAAGTACAGACTACTGGAGAATGCTTAGGATGCAATGGATGATGTTGGTGTCTTCTATGTCTGATCAAGCTCTCAGTGTAAAAAGTTGCTGGGAAAACTGGAAAGCAGTTTTGCAGAATCTAGCTATAGTTAGACCAACATCTCACATCATACACCAGATAAGGTCAAAATGGGCACATGATTTAGACATAAAAGATGATATCTTGAATAAATTAGGGGAACATGGAAAACTTTACATGTTAGATATATGGACAAGTGAAGAATATTATGATCAAACAAGAAATAAAGAATAACATAAAATGAATAATTTTGATTATGTTAAATTAAAAAGAATTTGCACAAACAAAACCTTATGAAAGTTTTGTCAAGATTAGAAGGAAAGCAAAAGCCAGGGGGGAAATTACAGCAAATTTCTCTCATAAAAGTTTCATTTCTCAAACATATGGAGAAATTTTTTAAGTAAATTTTTTAAGAATGAGTCATTTCCCAGCTGATAAATGGTCAAAGGATATGGCCAGGTAGTTTTCAGAAAAAGAAATAAGAAAACATGCATAGTTATGTGAAAAAAAGTTCTAAATCACTATTGATTAGAGAAATGAAAAATAAAATAACTCTGAAGGGCCATCTTACATCTGATGGATTTGTTAATATGACAGAAAAGGAAAATGACAAATGGTGAAAGAAATGTGGGAAAAATTGGGTCATTAATCCATTGTTGGTGGAATTTCAAACTGATACAACAATTCTGGAGAGCAATTTTGAACTATGACCAAAATGCTATCAAATTGTGCAAACTTTTTGATGCAGAAATACCACTACTAGGTGTGCATTCTCCAAGAGATCAAAGAAAAAGGAAATTGACCAATTTGTACAAAAATAAACAGCAACTGTTTTTCATAGTGGCAAAAAATCAGAAATTTAAGGAATGTCTTTCAATTGAAGAATGGCTGAACAAGTTGTGGTATGTGATTATGATGGAATGCAATTGCACTATTAAAATTATGAATAGGATGTTTTTTGAAAAACCTGGGAAGACTTATATGAACTGATGCAGAATAAAGTGAGAAGAATTAGAACATTGTACATAGTAGCAACAAGATTGTATAATGATCAACTGTGAATGCCTTAGCTATTCTCAGCAATATAATGATCTAAGATAATTTCAAAGGACTTATAAAAAGTGTTAATCATCTTTAGAGAAAAAATTGGTGGAATCTGAATGTAGACTAAAGCATAATTTTTTAATTTCTTCATTGTTCTGTTTTTTTTTGTCAACATGGCTAATGTGAAAACTTTTTTTTTGCATGATTTCACATGTTTAATTGATATCACATTGCTTGCTTTCACAATAGATAGGAGGGAGAGAACTTAAAACTCAAAACAAAACAAAACAAAAAGCTAACATAAATAAATAAATAAATGATGAATTGAAAAAAGAATGATATTTACAAGCTGGAGATCACCTAGAGAAAGTCATTCAGCAGGGGTATGATGGTAAATGTTTTAAGTCATGTTTAAGTCTAGACAATCAATGAAACAAAAGAATTAAATCTTGATTTATAGTGTTTTCAAATTTCTAACTTGTGAATGTTCATTAAAGTTAACAATCAGCTCTTGCAAACTAGTTCTAAGCTATTTCTAGTACATCGTTGGTCTCTGGGCTGGTGAAAATCTTCAAAATCATAAACTATATAATTTGACCATTTAACAGACTGGTTCCTTCTTCTTGTACAGTGAGGACCAAATTAACTATTTCAACTTAGAAAAGGGAAGACCTAGGAAAGAGATACATGTGTTCAAATTTTTGAAGAACTGTGCTATAGAATATAAATGCTTATATAGGTATATGTGTATCTATCTATCTTCTATCTGTCTGTCTTTGTTAATCTGTATGTATATACTTGCTATGCTTGGTACCAGAGGGAAGAATTAGCAATGATGAGTAAAATTTATAGAAAAAAGGGAATTATAAAAATTGTAATATATGATGTTATCTCAGTGGTTCTGTGGTCTACCTGAAAAATAACTCCGCCTTTAGCATATTTAACAAGTGGCCATTACATCGTTTGCCCAGGAAATTCAGACATCTCGTTTTACTTTTATATTGCTCTAATTCTGTGGTACTCAAAGTGTGGTAGGGGGATCTCTGGCAGATCCAAGTTCAAAATGATCATTTCCATTATGGAAAGTTGATAACTTATATAAACAAAAGCTCTTTGGAAAGGGGTCTTCAATAATTTTAAATAGTTTGAAGAGTTCCTGAGACAAAGAGTTTGAAACCAGCTGCTTTAATATTAGAAAGTGGTTTTTGCCCCTTAAATGAAGCTTGTTGGCCTCTTTAACCCATTGTCCCTAGCTGTGTTCTCAGAGACAAGACAGCACGTCTAATTTATCTTCCATGAAAGTATTTGAAGATAGTTATTATATTTCATCTAAATTTCTTTTCCAGGCTAAATATCACCACTTCCTTCAACTGATCCTCAAGTGGCAGAGACTCTCAGTGATTTACCATATTTGTTGTACCCCTATAGATACTCATCAAATTATTATTATCCTTTCTACAGTGTGATAGCCACACCGGAACAATACTCCACATGTAATGTGTCACAGGCAGGGTTTAGCAGGACTATTGCCTTCTTATTTCTTAATGTAGTCAAGTATTCACTATATGTGTGTGTATATATATATTTGTGAAAATGAATTTTGAAAGACTTGACATTCATCTCTTATTCATCTAGATTTAGACTCACCATAAAGAAAAACAAACTCTGTAACAAACTTAATTGGCCAAAATGGAATGGACTGTCTTGGGAAGTAGAAGGCTCCTCCTTAATAATCTAGGTCTTGAAGTGATATCTGGTTGAATACTGATTGGAGAGATTGTATAGTTATAAGTTGTACCAGATGGTTTCTGAGTTCTCTTTCAATTCTGAGATTTTAACAAGATAGACCTCCAGAAAAGAGACTTGGGAGGAATATTACAAGCAAAGGTGCAAAGATGGGAGCTTTTGGTTAGAAGAAGTGCCTTATTAGATAGTTTGTAAAAGGAAGCAAGAGTTTAGGCTCAAAAGTAGATCATGGCCAGTTAATGGAATATCCGTGAGTAGCTTCTAGTCTCATGATACTACTTCCATTTTGCAGGAGGAAACTTTAATAGAAGGACTATTGGAATCCTTGATTGGGTTCCCAGTACTAGTACTTACTATTTTCCTGATTGTCCTTGTACCCAGACCTCCTTCAGGACAAGAGTGGGTTTTTTGTGGGTTTCTCCTGCTTCCAAGAAGAAATGTGCTACCCTTTCAGTCTAAGAAGGGAGGGTAGGAAATATAATGTTAATGTTATGCTACAGTCATAGGTGATTGTGAAGGCCTCTTTTAATATGAGGAGAAGTTTTAAAAATTTATATTTTAGACAACATTTTAGGCAATTGACAGCTATCCTACGAAATTTCCCATGACCTCATTCATGCATAAGAAAGGCAAGTGTAACAGTGATGTGGGTTAGATGGATTGATGATCTGATAAATTGAAAAGTTTAGGGAATTTGAAGTGTTTGGAGCACCCTCCATGGAGATGGAATTAGGAGGCCAATTAGTGAAGCATGAAAAGATTGCTAGCAACCCAGATGGGCAGCTAGTGCAGTGGACAGAGTGCCAGGTTTTGAGTCAGGAAGACTCATCTTGAGTTCATATTTGCCCTCAGACTCTCATTAACTGTGTGACTCTGGGCAAGTCACTTAACCCTGTTTTCCTTAGTTCCTCACTTATAAAATGAGCTGGAGAAGAAATTGGTTTTTCTTAAAAACAAACAAACAAACAAACTTTCTAACTTAGGCCATTCCATTTTGACCAGCAACATTTATTAAAGAGTTTTTTCATTATGTTGAGTCTAACAATGGAACTGTATCTCCACAATCTCTTTAATTCATCCCTCTTCTCTCTCCATTCCAACAAGTGTGTATTTAGCTTCTTATATGTAAAGCAGGGGTGTTGCATATGGGGATACAGGTAGGGTAGACACCCCTCCCATTCTTTCATCTGAAAACAGACTCCTGCAGGCCACATATTTGGAAAACCACAAATTACCCTGATTTATTTTGTATTTAATTTTTGTTTATTTTGTTAGACAATTCTCAACATTTTAATTTGGTTTAAGCAGCACTTTGGAGTTTTGTTCCAAGATTGATACTCCAAATATAGAGCACTGTGATAGTATATGAGGGAGATTAAGCAACAAAACAAAACACTAATTTAGATAAGACATAGTCCTTTGCTCTCTGGGGTTTATAGGGGGAAAAAGAGCCAAGTACAACTAATCACAATATATAATTTATAGATGTTACTCATGTTTCTTCAAAATTATTTCTTAGTTTTCTTTGGTTATATCTCTCATTTGGTTGAGGAGGTCCTGAGCTTTCTCTGTGAACTCCCCTTCTTAACCCTTTCTAGCCTCTGTCTGTTGCTATTTCTGGGGCTATATACCTGCAAACTTCTTTTCAGGTAACTTGAGAAGTCCATGTGTAAAAAAATTTCCCTTTATACAAACTCCGACTCTTGTTCTCTCTTGTCTTTGTAAAGACCAAAAGTCCTGATGTATGAAATAGCCTGGAATCAATCAACTGTTTTTAATCTCATGGCAATTCCCACCTTAACAAATAATTAACTTTGTATAAGATGTCCTCTCTTATTAATGAGGCATACCAATATTTTAGTGAAATTCTAAATGTTAAAAGACTTACTACCTTATAATAGAAGACATTATCAATACCAAAAAATAAGTTCTACTTACCTGGAGGCAATGAAAGATTTTTAACTTGTGCTGTGAGATATCATCAATGGCAAAACAACAAAGTCTTCTTCATTGAGTTAAAAGAGACCAAGATAGACATAGCAAGTGTAGTAGTAAGTGATATGTGAGATCTAAGAATGCATCAACAAAATGAAATTTGAGTTGGATTACTTAACTTTTCATAGACCCAGTTTCATCATTTATAAAAATGAGGATAATGATATGGCCATCACTTAGCATCATTGTGAAAAAAATACAAAATTTGGAGAACTTTAAAATTTGAGTTATTTATGAATGTTTGTGGCAATAAACTGAGGGGGATTAAGGAAACTGTGGTCAGAGAGGGGAAACCAGGCTTTCCTTTTAATATAAACATCAGCAGTTTCTAAGAATAACCTCCCTATGTGTTAGCAACATTTATGGAAAATCTAATTCTGGTGGTTTCTGCAAAATACTAATCGTGTCCTTCATTCTGCATTCTTCCCACATTTTTATCTGTCCTGTTCCTCCTCTTTCCTGACTTTGGAACACCCTTACTAATGCAATAGTTATGATGCACCTGCCAACAGTTTACAATGCTACTGTGAATGGACATGGCAGAAGGTGAATGGCTGAAGCTCCCTAGGAGGGAGAAGATTGTCAAGGATGCATAAATTAAGTCCCAGAGAAGTCTCCTGTGGCAGTTCAGATGGCTAATAGCCAGTTCACTATCTCCATTGTTACTCTTAAATAAGCACATGCTTCTTCCTCTGGAGGCTCTGGGAAGTAAGTAATTCATGTACAAGATATCTCAGCACAAATTAAAATAAGATTTAGACTTTATTTATCCCCTTAACATCTAAGGTAATTTTCTAGTTTTCTAGACTAGAAGACAGGTTATTCTTCTATTTGAGTTACCTCATGGGAATGACTTTTTGTTTCAGTTGAAAAAGAATTCTATATAGGTTTGATTACAATATAAACGAAGAGTTTTTCAAATTGAGATGTATTCACCAAGATTTTTCGGGGACTTTTGAAAGTCTCTCAAAAAGACACGCTGAGTTACATAATTAATAAGATAGTAGACTAGACACTTTTTCTTACTCTCTATTAACTTTTAAAATCACCCTTAAAGACATATATGCACCAGATGTGGAACAATTGAAGTTGGATCCATAAGATAGATAAAAAGAAAATCCTGGTAAGGGAAAAATCCTTATGGTAATTTTTAAAGCACTAATTCAATATCCCTCCCCCCATCAGTCTTCACAGAGGGAGAGGATCCCAAAATTGATATAAACTAACCAAGCTTGAGACTAACATTGGAATTTCTTCCTCCTATAGATTTTCTAGCACATCTCAATTCCAGTTCTTCCCCCACAGCAAATGGCAAGCACTAATTCTGCCCAACCATATGGGAATTGCTTCTGTATAAGGTACAACTAGGTTGGTTGTCAGCAAAGCTACAGATACTCTGGAACATCCTTAGCACCTTCCTACAACTTTGCAAAAAGTAACAGACACTAATTAAGCTCAACTAGAGAATTAAAGGATAAGAGCCTAGGGAGGAAAGGTGGCAGTCTGAGTAGCTATATTGGGCCTGAAGGAAAGGGGACTGATGTCAAAATGACTTGTACTGTGCTTTTAGGACCAAGGTAAAGGAACAGTGCTAGTGACAACTAAATTCTCAACCGTGAGAGCAAGCTCAAGAAATTCTGCAGTCCAGTCTCGAGTTGTGTGGGTGTGGCTGTTTCCACTAGCAAAAAGGGAATATGAAGGTGGGGCAGGGAAGGCTGAAACACTAGTAAAAAAGTCACAGCAGAAGAATAATCATTAAAAATAAAAGGAATGATGAATACTGAATCCTTATAGATTTATAAAGCTTACTTAATAAATATTATAAGACAAAAGAAAGTAAACTACTGTCTGAAAAACAAAACAAAACAAAACAAAGACAACTACCATCACAACCTTAAGAACAAGGAGCAATAATAAAAACATTCTAGAATGATTTAAAAGAAAAATTGAATACACAAGTAAAGAAATTAGAAATTAATATGTGGAATTTATAGTTTGCAATATAGTGATTAAAAACCTCAATTAACAGACTAGAAAATAATTGTATTTATGTAGAACAATAGATTAATAGGTTTAGAATACAAAATACTGAAGTGAAGGAAAAGCAGAGGGCAACAGTGCTAATAGAACCAAGCTGTCCATTCAAGCCAAACCATTGATGTCAAACACAAGATGTACAGAAATAACTTAGAAATCCTAAGTCTCCCAAAAGAATATGAGAAGAAATAACCAACCAAAAATGACTGAAACTTCAGAATGTAGAAAATAAATAATACAATAAAACTGCTTGGGACTTCTGCATTCAGAAAACAAAACACCATTTCAAACTACTTACTGATATTCAAAAAAATAAATGCTTCAAACTAAAACAGTAATTAAATTTAATAATTTCAATAGTGAACAATATATTCTGTTAAATAACCAAGAGAAATATTTTCAAATAGAGGGAAGAAAATTCAAGCTGTACAATTTCTTACTCAATAAAACCATAGAATGAAATAGAATAGTATATTCCAAGCAAAGGTACTTACATCCAAAAGGACATATCCTGAAAACCTAAGGTCAGTAAAAAAAAATGAAATTTTTAAAAAATGAAACATCTGAGGTATTCTGAAGAAAACCAATATTTGATTTAAAAGCATTCTGAAGAACAGAAAAACAGGAAAGGTAAATAAGTATAATTACAATTACCAAGGAAATAATAGGAAATGGAACAAATTAACCCATTCTTTTTAAAATGCAATATTTTATTTTCCCCAATTGCATGCAAAAATAATTTTTAACATTCATTTTTAAAAAATTGAGTTCTGAATTCTTTCCCTCCTTTTTTTCTTCTCCAACTCCAACCCCATTGAGAAGGCAATCAATTTGGTAAATGCTATGCATGTGCAGTGATGCAAAACACATTTCCATATTAGTCATGTTGTGAAAAATACCCTGCCCCACCCCCAAAAGCAAGAAAAAAAATTAAAAGTATGCTTCAATATACATTCAGACTTTAATAGTTCTCTCTTTAGAGACAGAAATTAATCACATTCTTGGAAGTTATTTTTCAAAAGACTGAAAGAAAGAAAAAAGACTAATTTGAGAGGTTGAAAAAATAATACAGTTCTCTTTGAGGCATTAAAAAGCACATTTCTGGACATAGATTATGAATTAGAAGGTAAAGTTCCAGAATATAAAAGAATTAAAGAAAGTTAATGAAGAGAAAAACAGAAACTATTAAAAAAAAAAAAACCCAACACACAAAAGAAGTTGAGGAAGAGTGTATGTGTGTGTGTGTAATTTGGAATTTACTGAGAGGTGGAAAAGAAGGGGGAAAAAAAAAAAAAACAACCAACTAAATTAGATAAAAGAAGGGAAAAGAAATAAATAATTAAAGTGAAATCTCCAAACCAGTGAAATGGAAGATAAAGTAAAATTGAGAGAGAAGGTTTGTGAATATAAACTTATCTGAAAACTGTATATCAAAGTCAAAATATTGACTTAAAAGTGGAAAAGATTTTTTTTTAAAGCAAACACAAAAGGAAGAAATCCTAAACTTAATTTTTAACTTTAAATGTCAATGGACTTATGGAATATGACACTGAGACCTCCTTTTTTTGTTTTCTGAACTAATATTTTGAAAGTATTTCACCATAAAGATCTTTTAAACTCATCTGACTGAAAAAATTTTACCGAATTTTACTTTTTCATGAAAACTATAAAATTCAAAAAAAAATATTGATTATGGCAGAGAGATTTTCAATTAGCAGAAGAAACTTTGAAATTGAGTAAATAAACATTCCCCTGAAAGACTAAACAATCCAATAAAAGGGAAAAAAAGATTATAAGAATGAATAACGAAACAAAACTAAACTATTTTGCTTTCAGGAGACACATTTAAAAAGCAAATCTATAAATAGAATAAAAGCGAGATTCTAGAACAAAAATCACTATGCATGAAGTGATTTCTCCTTTCTCCCCAACCCCCCAAAAGTAAGACTTACAACCATTCTATCGGATGAAGGAAAAAAAATCATAATCAAGGAAATTACATTATGCTTAACTGAACCAAAAGTAACATTTAAATATGTGCCATAACATCAATCTAATTTCATAAAAAATCATTAACTGAACTGCAAATAGGCACAAATAGTAGTACAATAGTACTAGGATACTTTAATGTTCCTTTCTCAGAGCTAGACAAATATGAGAAAAAGAAAAGCATTTAGCATTCCATCTTTTTCTTTTACTTTTTTTTTTTAAGTCAAATTAACTAGTGGTGTATCTATTTTATAGTTTTTTTTCTCTATAAAACCAGCTCCTACTTTTATTTATTAGTTTAATTTCTCCCTTGGTTTTCAGCATATCAAATTGAAGGCTAGATGGTACAGTGGATATAGTAGGCCTGAAGTCAGAGGACCTGAGTTCAAATTTGACTTCAGATATTTAACACTTAATAGCTGTGTGACCCTGGGCAAGTATCTTAACCCCAACTGCTTTAAAAACAAAACAAGTTAGTGTTTAATTTATTTTTTCTCTAGTTTTTGTTTAGTTGCATGCCCAATTTATTTTATTTTATTTTATTTTATTAATGTAAGTGTTTAGAGGTATACATTTTTCTCTTAGTATTGCTTTGGCTGCATCCTATAAATTTTAACATGTTATCTTAGCATTTTCATACTCTGTAATGAACTTGTTGATTGTTTCTATCATCTCATTCTTTAGGATTAGGTCATTTTTTCCATTAATTTTTAATCTATGCTTTGATGGCCTTTTACAGAATATACTTTTTAATTGCATTATTTTCAGAAAAGGATGCATTTAATATTTCTGCAAATTTTATTATGAAATTTTAATGCCCCAATATAGGGTCAATTGCTGTGAAGATGCCACATGCAGCTTGGAAAAATGTATACTTCTTTCTGTTCCCATTCAATATTTTCCAGAGGTCTATCATATTTAAATCTTCACATTTCTATAGACTTTTCTAACTTCTTTATTATTTATTTTATGATTAAAATATTTAGTTCTGAGAGGGGAAAGTTGAAGTCCCATATTAATATAATTTGATAATCTCTTTTCTCCTGTAACTCATTTAACTGTTCTTTAAAGAATTTGAATACTATGCTATTTTAGCATATATGTGTAATATTGATATTAATTAATTTCTGATTGTGCCATTTAACAAAATGTAGTTTCTTTGCTAATTTCTTTAATCTTTCTTCCTCCCCTCATTTCCTTAGTGTTTCCCTCTATGTAAAGCTTGGTTTATTTTTTCATTGAAATGCTCCAGAATTTTGTTCTATTGTAGTTGGTGTTTCTGTTGTTCCTTCTAGCTCTTCTCTATCATTCCTTTTAGATTATCAGTGCATTTCTTTCTTTTCATTTCAGTCCCAACAACCTGCAGTCTAGAAGACTCTGCTTTCAATTTCTTTGAGCATTTCTTGTACCCTGGGGCAGAACAGAAGTATTGATGAGGAATTCAGATAACCAAGTAGTATGTATAAATTTTAATCTGAGCTCTGGGGGACTTTCTTACTAAGTTATATCACCTAACCTTAACAGAACTTTCTCTCTTCAAGCTTCCAACTCAGTGGGATGATTCCATGCATTCTTTTCTGCTTGCTTTTTTGGCAAGGTAAATGGGGTTTAGGGACTTGTTCAGAGTCATATTTCTAGTAAGGGTCACATGTCTGAGGCTGGTTTTGAACTCAGATGCTCCTGACTTCAGGGCCAGCATGTTATCCATTGTATCACCACTATTCACTCTTCCCAGTACATAAAACAGGCTACTCTACATTTCCTTTTTGTTTCTTCCCTTTCTTTTCAAGTAATTTCCTTGTTCCTCCTAATTTGGGAGCAACATAGCTTATGGGTACCAAAGAAAAGAAGCTTATGATCACTTCTGGTAATCAAAAAGTATAGCAAATAGCTTAATATTAATAATATAACTAGTATAGGTAAGAGAAGAAAACTCTGAGATCAATGCTAATGATAGCTAATAGAAGCTAATCAGTTTATTGCAAGGAAGTATGGAAAAGGCACTTCTATTAATCCTGCCAGTGGTTTGAGTAGTTTTGAAGAGGTGATGGATATACTTAGATTGAAAATTTTAAAATCATTTGTGAATTTGACAATAGGAATTCAAAAAAAATCAAAGATACCAAAAGGGAAAAAAAGTTAAAAGCTGATAAATGCCATATTGATAATGAATGGATATATTCTCTAATAATATTTTAGAAAATATAAAATATTGATGAGCTGAACTATAAATGTGATAACTGAAGTAACAATAAAGACATTAGAAAGAAAGGTGAACTATTTAAGAATAGTCCTGAGGATAGTCATCAAATACTGCTAGTACAGAACTGGTTTGAAAAAATGACTGGAGACTTATGGAAAGATATTGGAAAAGTTGATTTATATAGTAGAAAACTTGAAAGCCAAATCACCTGCTAAAAGGCAACAAAAAAGAAACATATAGGATGGAGTCTAGAAAACAAAACAAAAAAAAATAAGAAAATCTTGATATCCTTAATGAATTGCATTTTAAAATGTGCAGAACATTACATATTATCTCATTTACAACCCTGGAGGGTAGGTGCTATTTGAGGAAATTGATGTAAACAGAGGTTAAATGATTTGCCTGAGGTCACACAGAAAACTATCTGAGGTTGAATATGAGGTTTTTCTAATTCCAACAAGAGTCCCCCCCCCACCCAAAAAAAAAAAAAAAAGAGAGAATAAAACTTGTAAAATATCAAAATCAATCAAAAACTATACTTGAGACTCAGAATGAAAGAAATCAGGAGAGAGAAAGAAAACCTCCACTGGAAATAGTTTAATCCCATTAGTTGCATATGCAGAGTTTTCTCCATTCACAGTTGGGTTAGATATAATTACATAAACTAGCAATATCTCTTCTCTCTTTTCTTATCCCTCCCCTCATTTCTTTTGAGTTTGTAGAGATATGTAGAAAACTGAGATATTAACATTTTTAAATCTCAATTATAGCATAGCAAAATGTATGGGTTCAACTCATAGAGTTTGAGCAAGTATAATCTTGTATAGAAGCTTTCTGGAAACAGTAGGTTAAAGATCTAACAGGCAATACAGACTTCTGATAAATTCAGCCAGGTGAATCCTTTGGTAGATTTCTTTTCTTGAGAAGGCTACCACTTTCTTGATTTAAAGACTCTTTCCCTCCCTTCTTGAAGTTTTCAGGTGAAATCCTTTTGTTTTAATCTCTGTTTACCTAATGACCTTGGAATTGAAAGTTTAAATAATGATATGCTAGTTTGTGAGCAGGTCTCTGGGCCATCTGTCAGCATAATCCCATTGTGGATTCAGCTGCAAGGGCTAACACCACATGCACTGTCTCTGAGAGGCATAATGACTTAATTGTTCAGAATGTACCACAGCTTAATTCCAGAGCCAAGAACATGGATTTGACCTCATTCACTGGGCATGGAAGAGATCCTCACTGTGGATGTCTTTTCCGTGGACTCCCTGGGTACCAATATAAAGAAAAACCAAAAATCCATTCACCTTATTGGAAGAAATATCTTTTACCTAATAAAGTGGAGATTAAAGGAGATACATTCTGAAAGAGAATGCAAGATCACTATTTATTATTATTATTATTATTATTATTATTATTATTATTATCATCATCATCATCATTATCTAATTTTAATACTCCCTAAGAACTATTCATTCAGGTGGCTGCTCCATCCATACAATCATAACCCTTACATATCTCAGTAGATGATTTCCTAAATTACTGTGCTTTCTCACCCACCCTAAAAGGAAAAATTCAATCTGGTATTTAACCTTTGGGTGATTTTATTGTTGTTCAGCCATTTCAGCCTTGTCTGACACTTTGTGATCCTATTTGGGTTTTCTTGGCAAGAATTCTGGAATGGTTCGCCTTCTCCAGCTCATTTTACAGATGAGACAAAGAGGGCTAATTGACTTGTCCAGGGTCTCAGGCCAGATTTGAACTCAGGATAGTAAACCTGACTCCAGGCCTGGTACTAGATCTTTTGCACCATCTAGCTATCCTTTTGGGTGATTAAACTCTCTGAATTTATTCACACCAATCCTTGAATAACAAATGTACATTGCTGGACTAGTATTTGCTGGGTATTGTGGTAAGTTTTTTATTCACAATGAATTCAGTGTTGGATTGCCTTTTGCCTTTTTTTGTATCCCCAGCTTAATGGAGTCCCTAGCAAATTGGAAGATACTTATTAAATATTTACTGATTAATTGACTTAGTCTCTGAAATACTTTCTGACTCTAAACTTTTGTGATTCATGAAAATGCTTTGGAGAAAGATGAGTTCAAGACTACTTCTAATGGAAGTAGAAAGAAGGAGAATAGTTCTAGTGAAGAAGAGAGATTTATTCTAGGATCAGAAAAGAAAGCATATGGGTGATAAGACTGAGAGATTTGAAAATAGAAAAGAATAAAATTTACTAAATCAAGAAACTAAGTACTTAAGGTTCCTGTCATCCCCCATAATTATGTATGTTGGACAGAAGAGAGGGAGTTTGAAAATAGAAAAAAAGTTTGGAATAGTGGCTGTTGGGAATGAGATAGAGTTATGTTAAAGAGTGAGTAGAAAGATCTTCAAAGCATTAAGGAATGGTCGCTTTCTTTTCCTTTTAATTTTTTTAAAAGGTTGAAAGTACTAAGTTATTAGTGCTTTCTTACAAGGATCCTTATTCAGTCCTTTCAAAACTTTTAATTTTCAGTTTAGATGAGGGCAATTCTCTTTCACATGTTTCTGTTCCCTGACTTTTTAAATTTCCCCTGATTAGAGCTACCATTGCTTTATTTTTGAGTCCTGAATCTTATAATCAATTTTCTTTTCCAAGCAATAAACATTAATTACTATTATGTGAAGGGTATTGTCTTTTCCATTCTCTTACATAAATATTGATAACTTTCTAACATTCTTATTGAGAAGATATTTACACTTCTCAAAGACTCAAAAACATATGAACTTTCAATGATATTTCAAGGGATACTGATAAGTCACATAGAGACCTCAGTCTCATTCACTCTCATTTGTGCCAAATAACTTTTTATTTGTGAGACGACTAGCTGAGATTAGGGACATAATTTTTGGCTAGATGACCCTTAGGTTTTGGTTAACAGGACCTTGTTATGATGCTGATCCATTTTAGTAACAAGATTCAAACTAATTATGTGGATATGATCTGGGGATTATCTTTGAATATGGGGAAAAAATTCCTATTCTGTGAATTCTTGAAAATTTTAAAACTAGAAGTTACCTTTGATTCTTCCCTCTACCTCGGTCAACCCTCATTTTATAAATTCCTAAATCCTATTGAATGTGTCTCTGTCTCTCTTTCCTCTTCTCTGCTCATGTTGCCACTCTCCTAGTTCAGGTCTTTATTACCTCTCATATGATTATTAAAACAGTCTAGTTTCTCTCTACATATTTCCCTTCTCTGAATGCACCCTTTAAGCAACTGGCAAAATAATCCCCCTAAAGTACAGTTCTGACCATGGCATTTCCCTGTTCAAAATCT